>NW_022096708.1:0-73875 GCF_006542625.1 Nomascus leucogenys | reverse complement strand
GTCAATTTTGGCTTTTGTTGCCATTGCTTTTGGTGTTTTAGACATGAAGTCCTTGCCCACGCCTATATCCTGAATGGTATTGCCTAGGTTTTCTTGTAGGATTTTAATGGTTTTAGGTCTAACATTTAAGTCTTTAATCCAAAATCTCCTTAAGCTGATTAGCAACTTCAGCAAAGTCTCAGGATACAAAATCAATGTACAAAAATCACAAGCATTCTTGTACAGCAATCACAGACAAACAGAGAGCCAAATCATGAGTGAACTCCTATTCACAATTGCTTCAAAGAGAATAAAATACCTAGGAATCCAACTTACAAGGGATGTGAAGGACCTCTTTAAGGAGAACTACAAACCACTGCTCAATGAAATAAAAGAGGATACAAACAAATGGAAGAACATTCCATGCTCATGGGTTGGAAGAATCAATATTGTGAAAATGGCCATACTGCCCAAAGTAATTTATAGATTCAATGCCATCCCCATCAAGCTACCAATGACTTTCTTCACAGAATTGGAAAAAACTACTTTAAAGTTCATATGGAACCAAAAAAGAGCCCGCATCGCCAAGTCAATCCTAAGCCAAAAGAACAAAGCTGGAGGCATCACGCTACCTGACTTCAAACTATACTACAAGGCTACAGTATCCAAACAGCATGGTACTGGTACCACAACAGAGATATAGATCAATGGAACAGAACAGAGCCCTCAGAAATGATGCCACATATCTACAACTATCTGATCTTTGACAAACCTGACAAAAACAAGAAATGGGGAAAGGATTCCCTATTTAATAAATGGTGCTGGGAAAACTGGCTAGCCATATGTAGAAAGCTGAAACTGGATCCCTTCCTTACACCTTGTACAAAAATTAATTCTCTTTGCTTTTAAACTTACTCAAGACTCAGGTTCTAGCAGGTAGCAGGCCCCTAGAGGAAAGGTACAAAGTGTGACCCATGAAGAGCTGTGCTACATTCCAAAAGAACTACTTGAGTTTTCTAATTTATATACAGAGAAATATGGGGGATATGTATGGGAATGGATATTAAGAGGGTGGGATAATTGTGAAGGTAACAAAAAGTTGAATCGGGACAAATTTACTGATATAGACCCACTGAGCAGAGACTCTGTAATGTTGCAGCTCAAGGAGTTAGAAAGTGTGCTTGCTATTTGTTTGCTTAGTTGGCTGAAATGTGAACCAAAGGTGAAGAAAGTGAGTGAGCTTGAATTCTCAGACTTGAATTGGTCCAAAGGGATTTAAAGGCTTAGGGAGACTGCAATAGTAGATTTGACATTTAAGATCTCTATTCACCTGAGCTTGAAGTGTCCAAAGACACACATTTCACCACAACTATGAGAAATAAATCTATGAGGAAAGCCCTAGCATCTTGAACTCTTTGATTGCTCTTCTCTGTTAGCCAGCGCTTACAATGGGGTCACTAAATTGGAAAACCTAAATACAGTAAGTGCAGTTGAATCCTGAGGTAGCAAGAGTGAAATTGGATCCCACTCAAGGTAGCAGGGGCCAGCACCCAGCCACCAAATACAAAGTGGGCAGAGTTACCATAATGCACAACAGAGTTAAAACACTACTCCAGAGTATGGTACTCTGATTTGTGCAGAACTATGGTATCAGCTAGTTGATGATGGTGATTCTAGAAGTAAACTAGATAGAAAAAATCTACAAAATTCTAACTTGATTTCTATAAGCAGAAAAGTTTGAGGTAAAGTAAATAAAAGTCAAACCTGAATCATAAAAACAGAGAGTTACAGCATTTCAATCAATGCCCAGACTTAAGCCGGTTTATAGATGTAGAACTACTTGAATAAAGGGGAGGCTGGATCCCTTTGAGGAAGAAAAATATTACACTACCAAAAATTTATATTGTTAATATTTCTCTCTGGCTTCCCCAAAGGAACTATAGTCTTTTATCAGGATAATTGTGCATTGGGAAAAGGAAATAATCAGATCTTCCAGGAAGCTACTAGACACTTGCTCTGATAAAAACACTATTTCAGGAAATCCCAAAATTTTATTGGGTCCCATCCAGTAAGAGAAAGAACTTAGGAGGTCAGGTGATCAATGAAGTTTTCACTTACATCCATCTCACCAATAAGCACAGTGGGTGCCTGCATAATTGCAATAGATATACTAAGAAGTTATCAGAATTCCTCTATTGGCTCCATGGCCTGCCGGAACTGTGTGCTACTTATGGTGAAAAATGGCAGATGGGAGTTACTAGAACTTCCTACCAGGGAAAATAGTAAATTAAGAAACACATTACCGCTTTCCTGGAGGGGATTGCTAAGATTGGTGCCACATAATGACTGAAAAATGCAAGAGTGGTGATTCAAACCACATCTCTATATATAATCTAATTTGGCTATGCAGAAGACAGATGGGTCTTGAGAATGAACAACGGGTATCATTTATTCAGGTGGTCCCTCCAATTGCAGCAGCTATACCATACGTGGTTTTATTGTTTCCGCAAATTAACATATTCTCTGGTAATTGGTATGTAGCTATTAGTCTGTCAAATGGCTTTTTCTCCATTTCTAGTCATAAGGCCAACTATAAGCAATTTCCTTTACTGGCAAGGCCAGCAATACACTCTCATTCTTCCACCTCAAGGGTATATAAACTCTCCAGTTCTGTGTCATGATTTAATTCACAGGAATCTTGAACTTCTTTCTTTTCCATAAGCTATCACACACTGGTCCATTAAAGTGATTAATTTATGCTGATTGGAATGAGGGATCAAGGAGTAGCAACTACTCTAGACTTACTGGTAAGACGGTTAGGTGCTAAGGATGTTAAATAAATCTCACATATCTTAACATTTCAGGAGACTTGCACATCAGTGAAAATTTCAGAGGGCCCATGGTGTGGGGCAATACCCTCCAAGGTGAAGGATAAGTTGTTACATCTGGCCCCCACCACAACCAAAATGTAGATATAATGCCTAATGAATCTCTTCAAGTTTTGGAGACAGCATATTCTTCATTCAAGTGTGTTACTCTGGCCCATTTACCAAGTGACCTGGAAAGTCATTCGTTTTGATTAGGACACAGAACAGGGGTAGACTCTGCAAAAGGTCCAGGATGCCTTACAAGCTGCTCTGCCATTTGACCCATATGATCAAGCAGATTCTTAAATTGTCAGTGGTAGATAAGAATGCTGGTGGAAGCCTTCTGCAGACCCCTATAGATGTATCACAGATCAGGCCCTTAAGATTTTTGAGCAAAGCCATGCCATCTTCTGCAGATAACTACTTTTTGAGAAACAGCTTTTGATGTGCTGCTGGGCCTTAGTAGACTTAGAATGATTAACCATGGGCCACCAAGTTACCATGTAGTCAGAGCTTTCCATTATAAATTGGCTATTATCTTACTCAGTAATCCATAAATGCATACACCAACACTGTATTCTCAAATAAAAACTGTATATATGAGATTAGACCTGAGCCATCCTTGAAGGCACAAGTAAATTAAATGAAAAAGTGGCCCAAGGTCCATGGTCCCCATTCCTGCTATACTACCTTCGCTCTCCCAGCCTTATAAATAATTACCTAAGATCAGTTAACAGAGGAAGATAAAACTCAGGCTTGGTTTACAGATAGTTTGCATGATTCTAACCACCATCTGAAAGTGGTCAGTTGAAGCACCAAAACCCCTTTCTGTACCTTTCTGAATGAAAGTAGTGAAGATAAATCTTTGTAGTGTGCAGAAATTCAAGCAGTGCACCCAGTTATTCACTTTTCTTAGAAGACTAAATGGTCCGACCTATGATTAGGTATTGATTCTTGGGCTACGTTCAATGGTTTGGCTGGATGCTTTAAGACTTAGAAGGAACAAAAGGGAAAAATTGACAAGAAAATCTGGAGAAGAGCTTTGTAGAGAGACCTCTCCAAATGAGTGAAAAATGTGAAGATGTTTGTTTCACATGGAAGTGACCACCAAGTGGTATTAAATAAGAGACACAATTTAGCAATTGAGTGGATAAGATGACTATGGATAGAAATCAGCTTCTTTTGCCAGCCATCCTTGTCATTGCCCAATGAACAAATTTGCCATGGTGGCAGGGATGGAAATTATATATGGACCCAGCAACATGAACAGCTGCAGTCAACCTGGCTAAGCTTCTGCTGAATGCACAATCTGCCAGCAGCAGAGACCAACATTGAGTCCCTGAAATGACACCATTCACTGTGGTGATCAACCAGCTACCTTTTGGGTAACTGGTTACATTGGGTCTCTTTCATTATGGAAGGAGCAATGTTTTGTTCTTATTAGAACAGGCACTTACTGTGAAAATGATGAGCCCTCCCTGCATTCAAGCAACTCACTTAACGGCAAATGATGTGTGGCTACCAGACCTTTTTCATGAAATTCACTGATCTCACCATGTTCCCCGCCATCTTCAAGCCACTGGCTTCACAGAGCCATGGAATGGCCTTTTAAAGGCTTGGTCACAGTGCCAGCAAGATGGAAGTAACCTGCAGGACTGAGAAAGTTTATTCAGGAGCCTGCATATGCTCTGAATCATCATCCCATATATGGTTCTGTTGCTTCACAGTCAGGATTTATCAGTCCAGGAATCAAAGGGTAGAAATGAGAGTGGCACAACTCACTATTATGCCTGGTGACCCACTAGAAAAGTTGTTGCTTTCTATTCCCACACACTTATTCTCTGCTTGCCTAGAGATCTTAGTTGTAAAGGGAGGGAAGCTTTCATCAGGAGGCACAACGATTCTATTCAACTAGAGTTAAGATTACGTCCAGACATTTTGAACTCCTCATGCCTCTGAATAAACAGGCAAAGAAAGAGGCTATTGCACTGGCTATGGTAAGTTTTCCTGACTATCAAGTGGAATTTGGTACAAAGTAGGCAGAGTTACCATATTTTGTGGACAAAATAAAGAGAGTATGTCTGGTCTGGAATACAGGAGATCCCCTAGGGTATATGCTAGTATTACCATGCCCTGTGATTAAGGTCAATGAACAACTACAACATCTCAATTTAAGCAGGGCTACTAATGACTCAGGCTCTTTAGAAATAAAAGTTTGGGTCACTCCACCAGGTAAAGAATTATAACCATTTGAGGCTCCTGCTGAAGACAAAAGGGGTATGGAATGGACTGTTAAAAAAGGTAGTTATGAAGACCAGCTATGACCATGGTACCAGTCATAGAAATTAGGACTGTGATGTCGTGACTATTCTCTCCTTATTTTGTTATAACTATGTTTGTGTGTGTACATATAGCAAATGTCTTTGTTTTCTTCTCCCTCTTATCCCCTTCATTTAACATAAGAGGGATTGACTTTATATCATAGTACTTAAGTATTGTGAACTTTATATCATAGAATTCATATTAAGGGATATCAAAGAGAATAGTAAACATTATCCAAGGGATTTGCTTCTTCTTCTAAGATATCTAAGTGTTAAAAATGAAGAACTTCTTGCCATTTGTGACAATATAGATAAGCTGGAAGACATAATACAAAATGAAATAATCCAGATGCAGAAAGATTAATACTGTATGGTCTCACTTATGCATGGAATATAACCAAAAAAAAGTTGAAGTCATAGTAAGAGTAGAATGGTGGTTACCAGGGGTCGAGGTCTTGTTCAGGTGTGAGGGGAGGTATTTGATCAAAGCATACAAACTTTCAGTTATAAGAGGGATAACTTCTGGAGACCTAAAGTACAGCATGGTTACTTTAGTTAAGAATAATATGTTATAAAAAATTCAGAAAATTTTGAGTAAGCAGATTGCCCTCCATAATTTGGGTGGGCCTCATTCAATAAATTGAAATCTTGGATAGAACCAAAATTCCAGGCTCCTGGAGCAAGAGCGAGAGTGGCACCACTCACTATTATGCCTAGTGACCCACTAGAAATCCTCCTACAGACTGCATTTGGGCTTCGTCTGCACCATCAGCTGTCCTGGGTCTCTGCTTGATGACCCACACTGACTATTTGGACATGCCAGCCCTCATAATCACGTGAATCAATTTCTTATAATAAATCTCTTAATTTACTCTTAATTTATATAAATTGCATGTATAAAATATATACATATTATGTATATATTCACTTTACATATGTATATACACCACATGCACACACACACACACACACGTGAACTACCTAATGTTTCTATTTCTCTGGAAAACTGCGACTAATACAATCAGAAATAAATAAATGAACTAAAAATGGCTCAATTTTTCCCAAAATTGATGATAACTATAATCCCAAAGAGCCAAGAATATCAACAAACTCCAAACACAGAACTCAAATAAAACAATGCCAAGGAAAAACAAAAATCAAATTGCTCTAAAGCAGTGACAAAGAAAGTACTTATAAAACAGCTAGAAAGAAGACACGTCACATAGAACTAACATAAAAAAGACAACTTGTTTATTAGAAATAATGCAGCAGAGCAACGTTTTTAAGTTACTGAAAGACAAAAACTGCTGACAAACTAGAAATATATAACCAGTGCACATACCTTTCACAAATGAAGATGGTATAGACTATTAAAACATACAAAAGCTAAAAGAATTTATTACCAGTTGACTCACACTGTAAGAAGTAGTAAACAAAGCTTTTTAGGCAGAAGAAGAAGAATACAAAATGGAAATACAAGCCTATACTAAGTAATGAAAATCAATGAAAATAGTAAAAACTTGGAAAAATATCCAGTTGAAAATTTGAAACCGATGCATTTAAAAATAAATCCCAAACAATAATAATGGGAGATTTTAATACCCCACTGTGAACATTAGAGAGATCAACAAGACAGAAAGTTAACAAGGATATCCAGGAACTGAACTCAGCTCTACACCAAGCAGACCTAGTACACATTTACAGAACTCTCCACCCCAAATCAACAGAATATACATTCTTCTCCGTACAACATTGCACTAATTCCAAAATTGACCACACAATTGGAAGCACTCCTTGGCAAATGTAAAAGAACGGAAATTAAAACAAATTGTCTCTCAGACCACTGTGCAATCAAATTAGAACTCAGGATTAAGAAACTCACTCAAAACCACTCAACTACATGGAAACTGAACAACCTGCTCCTGAATGACTACTGGGTACATAACGAAATGAAGGCAGAAATAAAGAGGTTCTTTGAAACCAATGAGAACAAAGACTCAACATACCAGAATCTCTGGGACACATTTAAAGCAGTGCGTAGAGGGAAATTTATAGCACTAAATGCCCACAAGAGAAAAAGAACTAGAGAAGCAAGAGCAAACACATTCAAAAGCTAGCAGAAGGAAAGAAATAACTAAGATCAGAGCAGAACTGAAGGAGACAGAGACACAAAAAACCCTTCAAAAAATCAATGAATCCAGGAGCTGGTTTTTTGAAAAGATCAACAAACTTGAGAGACTGCTGGCAAGACTAATGAAGAAGAAAAGAAGAAGAATCAAATAGATGCAATAAAAAATGACAAAGGGGATATCACCACTGATCCCACAGAAATACAAACTACCATCAGAGAATACTATAGACACCTCTACGAAATAAACTAGAAAATCTAGAAGAAATGGATAAATTCCTGGGACACATACACTCTCCCAAGACTAAACCAGGAAGAAGTTGAATCCCTGACTAGATCAATAACCAGGCTCTGAAATTGAGTCAGTAATATTAATAGTCTACCCAACCAAAAAAAGTCCAGGACCAGAGAGATTCACAGCCCAATTTCTACCAGAGGTACAAAGAGGAGCTGGTACACCATTCCTTCTGAAACTATTCCAATAAATAGAAAAGAGAGAATCCTCCTAACTCATTTTATGAGGCCAGCATCATCCTGATACCAAAGCCATGGCAGAGACACAACAATAAAAAGAGAAATTTTAGACCAATAGCCCTGATGAACAACAAGCAAATCCTCAGTAAATACTGGCAAACCGAATCCAGGCAGCACATTAAAAAGCTTATCCACCAAGATCAAGTTTGGCTTCATCCCTGGGATGAAGGCTGGTTCATATATGCAAATCAATAAACGTAATCCATCATATAACAGAACCAAAGACAAAAACCACATGATTATCTCAATAGATGCAGGAAACGTCCTTCGACAAAATTCAAAGCCCTTCATGCTAAAAACTCTCAATAAACTAGGTATTAATGGAACGTATCTCTAAATAATAGCTATTTATGCCAAACCACAGCAAATATCATACTGAATGGGCAAAACTGGAAGCATCCCTTTTAAAACAGTCTGAAGACAGGGATGCCTCTCTCACCACTCCTATTCAACATAGTGTTGGAAGTTCTGGCCGGGCAATCGGGCAGGAGAAAGAAACAAACGGTATTTAATTAGGAAAAGAGGAAGTCAAATTGTCCTGTTTGCAGATGACATGATTGTATATTTAGAAAACCCTATTGTCTCCACCCAAAATCTCCTTAAGCTGATAAGCAACTTCAGCAAAGCCTCAGGATACAAAATCAATGTGCAAAATCACAAGCATTCCTATATACAATAACAGACAAACAGAGAGCCAAATCATGAGTGAACTCCCATTCACAATTGCTTCAAAGAGAATAAAATACCTAGGAATCCAACTTACAAGGGATGTGAAGGACCTCTTTAAGGAGAACTACAAACCACTGCTCAGTGAAATAAGAGGACACAAACAATGGAAGAACATTCCATGCTCATGGATAGGAAGAATTAATATCGCAAAATGGCCATACTGCCAAAGTAATTTATAGATTCATGCCATCCCATCAAGCTACCAATGACTTTCTTCACAGAATTGGAAAAAACTAAAGTTCATATGGAACCAAAAAGAGCCCACATTGCAAGTCAATCCTAAGCCAAAAGAACAAAGCTGGAGGCATATGCTACTGACTTCAAACTATACTACAGGGCTACAGTAACCAAAAACAGCATGGTACTGGTACAAAACAGAGATATAGACCAATGGAACAGAACAGAGCCCTCAGAATAATACCACACATCTACAACTATCTGATCTTTGACAAACCTGATAAAAACAAGCAATGGGGAAAGGATTCCCTATTTAACAAATGGTGTTGGGAAAACTGGCTAGCCATATGTAGAAAGCTGAAACTGGATCCCTTCCTTACACCTTATACAAAAATTAATTCAAGATGGATTAAAGACTTACATGTTAGACCTCAAACATAAAAACCCTAGAAGAAAACCTAGGCAATACCATTCAGGACATAGGCATGGGCAAGGACTTCATGACTAAAACACCAAAGCAATGGCAACAAAGCCAAATTGACAAATGGAACCTAATTAAAGAGTTTCTGCATAGCAAAAGAAACCACATCAGAGTGAACAGGCAACCTACAGAATGGGAGAAGATTTTTGCAATCTACCTGTCTGACAAAGGGCTAATATCCAGAATCTACAAAGAACTTAAGCAAATTTACAAGAAAAATCAACAGCTCCATCAAAAGTGGCGAAGGATATGAACAGACACTTCTCAAAAGAAGACATTCATGCAGCCAATAGACACATGAAAAAATGCTCATCATCACTGGCCATCAGAGAATGCAAATCAAACCACAATGAGATACCATCTCACACCAGTTAGAATGGTGAGCATTAAAAAGTCAGGAAAACGAGTGCTGGAGAGGATATGCAGAAATAGGAACACTTTTACACTGTTGGTAGGACTGTAACTAGTTCAACCATTGTGGAATTCATGTGGCAATTCCTCAAGGATCTAGAACTAGAAATACCATTTGACTCAGCCATCCATTACTGGGTGTATACCAAAGGGTTATAAATCATGCTGCTATAAAGACACATGCACACGTATGTCTATTGTGGCACTGTTCATAACAGCAAAGACTTGGAACCAACTCAAATGTCCATCAATGATAGACTGGATTAAGAAAATGTGGCACATATGCACCATGGAATACTATGCAGCCATAAAAAGGATGAGTTCACGTCCTTTGTAGGGACATGGATGAAGCTGGAAACCATCATTCTCAGCAAACTATTGCAAGGACGGAAAACAAACACCGCATGTTCTCACTCATATGTGGGAATTGAACAGTGAGAACACTTGGACACAGGAAGGGGCACATCACACACTGGGGCCTGTCATGGGGGAGGGGGAGGGGGATGGGATAGCATTAGGAGATATACCTAATGTAAATGATGAGTTAATGGGTGCAGCACACCAACATGGCACATGTATACATATGTAACAAACCTGCACGTTGTTCACATGTACCTGGAACTTAAAGTATAATAAAAATAAATAAATAAATAAATAAAAATAAAATCCCTTAGACTAATATTAAAAAATAATTGGATCAATTAATTAAAATTATACTTTATTACTTAAATGTATGCTTACTCAGATGTATTGATATAGTAGTATTTACTTTATAACTCATTTATTTATTTGTAATCATTTGTTTGAAACATACTATAAACTCACTGCAATTGTAGGTATTTGTAATCCTTTTATAAATTGTTCCTTTCTTTCTAGCTATTTATTTCTGACAGTTCTAAACTCAAGGAAACTGAATCTTTATTTCTTGCATATGAGACTAGATCTACTTTTCCCTACTTTAAAAGTAGGTGAAGATTGGCCAGGCGCAGCGGCTCACACCTGTAATCTCAGCACTTTGGGAGGCTGAGGTGGGTGGATCACCTGAGGTCAGGGGCTTAAGACCAGCCTTGGCAACATGGCGAAACCCAGTCTATAACTAAAACTAGAAAAATTACCCAAGCGTGGTGGCGGGCCTGTAATATCAGCTACTCAAGAGGCTGAGGCAGGGAGAATTGCTTGAACTGGGAGGTCGAGGTTGCAGTGAACCAAAATAGTGCCACTGTACTCTAGCCTGAGTGACAGAGTGATACTCCGTTTAAAAAACAAACAAAAAAAAGTAGGTGAGGATTAAGTTTCCATTTTTATACAACTGCTTGAATAGTATAATGATCGAGTCAATGAAGTAACCTTGGACTTATTCATTAGAAAAATTATTCTAAAATACTTATGCTCAGAGCAAAAAGAGAAATGAATACATACATCTGCTATATTGGCTTAGAAAATATTCATTATGTGGATTGGAATAGGGTGGGAAATTGTTGGTAGTATTTTATAAACTTGAATACAATGTAATTGTATTTTTAGATAAATTAACTGTCTAACATACCAAGTTTAACAACATAATATCATATTACAATGTTTAGCATACAGAGTTTTCTACATTGAAAATAAGTTCATCTGCAAATAAATACGATTTTAATTATTCCTTCCTATCTATATTCCTTTTATTTCCTGCACTAGTTAAGGAGACGTTGAAGGAGAATGAAGAGGAAAAAAACACTTGAACATTTGATTTGTTCCTAATCTTAAAGGGAAAGTTGCATTCTCTCACATTTAAGTGTAATGTACCTATAGGTTTTTGTATATTACCTAGTTTTATGTTAAGGAAGTTTCTTTCTATTTCTAGTATTTTGAGAGTTTATAATCATAAATGGGTGTTTAATTTGGTTGAATGTTTTCTTTGCATCATCTTTTGATTTTTCTTATGCAGTTTATTAACATGATGAATTAAATTTATTTATGAATGTTGAACCATTCTTTTATTCTTGAAACAAATTCCATGTGATTTTCATATGTAACACATACCCTTTCACTATGTTAAATTTGATTCAGTAATATTTTTCAGGATCTTTGCACCTATGTTCATGTGCAACAACATTTGATATTTTTCGTCCAGTTAGAAGAATTTTGATTACTGAAATATGAAAAATATAGTATTGAATAAATTAACATGCTAAATCATATTACAGTGCAATAATATGATATATTAATCAATTTAATTTCCACAAAATTAGATTTTTGTAGAATATATGTATATAAGTGTTTAACTCAAGTAATTTAATGTGTCTGTTATTTTAGAACACTGTATTTTTTTTTTTTATTTTTTTAAAGACGAGATTTCCCCACGTTAGCCAGGCTGGTCTTGAACTCCTGACCTCAGGTGATCGACCCGACCCACCTCAGCCTCCCAAAGTGCTGGATTACAGACGTGAGCCACTGCTCCCAGCCTCATTTTAGAACGCTGTATTTTGTATAGTGTTCATGTGTGTTGATTGCAGAGTAATGTAAAATAAAATTTTAGGGTAGGGTGACATGATTTGATCAAGCATTACTATGTGGGAACAAATATCATTGGTCTGGAGTCAAAATCCTTAAAGTGTGAATCCTGACTCCAACATTGTATGAACCTAGGAAAATTCTTTAATGTCTCATCAAGAGAATAGAAAAGTAATGCTATTTTACTCATAGGATTGTACCGAGATTATATAACATAACATATTTAAAACAGCTAGCATGATCATTTTTCAATGTCTACATGTGTTAAAACATCACATCACACCCATAAATATATACAATTATTATTCATCAATTAAAAATAAAACAGGGCCAGGTGTGGTGACCCATGTCCGTAATCTCAGCAATTCAGGAGGCCAAGGCAGGAAGATTGCTTGAGGCCAGGAGTTTGAAACCAGCTAGGCAATGTAGCGCGATCTCATCTCTCCAAAGAAACTAACTAAATAAATAAAACAGCCAGGGGTGGTGGCACTTGCCTGTAGTCCCAGTTACTCCGGAGACTGAAGTGAGATGTTCCTTGAGCACAGAGTTTTATGCTTCAGGGAGCTATGAATGCCACTGCACTTCAGCCTGGGCAACAAAGTGAAACCATGTCTCTAAAATGAATAAATGAATAAATGAATGAATGAATGAATACATAAATAAAACAAAACATTTTAAAAGCTAGCATGAGTTCTGACACATAACAAATGTATGTTCATTTATTCAGCAACAATTTATTGAATGTCTGTTTTCTGTGATAGCTATTAGGCATGAATTAGAATCAAAGAAAACATTCTCCTTGCCCTAAAGACGATAATAATCAGTAATTACTAAAAGAATAATTTGATGAATTAATGTTTATGGCAATTAATCAACATCTTTTGTGATTTGATTGAATAGATGCTTGGCAGAAACTCAGAAGACCTAGTCTCTTCTCAAGGTTTCAGTAATTCACTGAGTGACCACAAGGTTAAAAACCTGCATTTTTGGTTAGTAACCTAGAAATATGTTGAACTGTTTGAGATGTTGCTTTATGATATATATTGTCTTTCTTCTAATATGGGTAAGACATATATTTTAAGGAATGAGCGCTAGGGTTTTTTTCAATTTTGATACTTTATTATTATAATTGCCTAACAAATAAGCAATTGACACAACTAAATCTTGACACTTGAAAATGACAAGTTCAAGTTATCTGTATTTTAAACAAATATATTGAACTAAATATAAATTCTCTGAGAGCCTGATATTTCAATAAAACTTGAAAAAAAAACCTGAATATCTGAACATTTAGTACACCTGGAGGGTCAACTAAGATAATTCTGTTGCTATGTATTCTTTAACATTCTTTTATTCTGTAAAGCTTGAATCTTGACATTTTCAACTAATCCTGATAAGCTTAATTTTATAATTATGGTAATAACATTTAATAGTACATATTTTTATATAAGAATGGGAGGCCGAGGCAGACAGATCTCCTGAGATCAGGAGTTTGAGACCAGTTCGGCCAATATGGCGAAAACCCGTCTCTACTAAATTTCAAAAAATTAGCCGGGCGTGGTGGCAGGTGCCTGTAATCCCAGCTACTCGGGAGGCTGAGGCAGGAGAATCGCTTGAAGCCAGGAGGCAGAGGTTGCAATGAGCCGAGATCGTGCCATTGCACTCCAGCCTGGGCGCCATGAGCAAAACTCCGTCTAAAAAAAAAAAAAAAAAAATGAGAACCCAACACATAAGGAGACCTAGACAGTCAGATATAGATGAAACTCATGCTAAAGGATATAAAGTGATATAACCAAGATTACAAATATATAACATGCCTTTGCATCAGAATTTCAGGTGGACTTTTATCTGCACATTTTCAGGTGAACCAGTCTTTTATTTTGCTTCCTTCCCATCTTCCAGCTTTTTTAAGTTCAGTGTTTTGCCACATTTGCTTCAGTTGGCTATACAGTAAAAATGATTACAAATACAGCCACAGTTCTGTGTTCCATTGCCTTACATATCATGATTATATGGTTTATTAACACTATGCATGTTTTATACTATGACATATAAATATATACTTATGTTTTGAATATTTTACAACACTTTACACATACTATTGTACTTCCAAATTGTTTTACTTCCAAAAACTTATTTGTTAAGATTATTTATTTTTATATATGTATCTATAGTTCATTAGTTTTTGCTGCTGTAAACCATTATGTTTATATGTGCTAAGCAGCAGGAATAAGTGGAGATGTTGCTACCAGTGTATTGATCACCAATGGATGACTGCACATAGCGGTAATGCATTGGACAAGAAACAAGTTGTTTTTCTGCATTAAATGTGAGTTGTCAGGGCAAGTAAAACAATGACAGCAATATTAATACATCACCTCCAGGTGACAGTAGAAATAAGAAAGCTATTGATTTTATAACATCTTTAAAATCAGGAATAAATCATTGTTTCATGAACAAAGAGACATGTTTATTTATTTCAAACTTGGGATTTTTATATGATTTATATGTCATTAACATGACATGCTCTACTTTCCAAACTTGCAATTTTAGTGTCCAAGTAGAGACTTCTAGTTCAACATAACTAAAGCAGATAAATTCTATTACCCATATTTTTTAATGTTTCAAAAGAAAGAGCAAATAAACATAATTGTAACAGATAGGCATGACATGCTGAAATGATGAAAGAATGTTGCCCACAGAGATGCCGTTTTTAATTATTTCTGTAAACTGTCATAATTGTATGGAGTGAGCAGGCTGAACAATTGGATAAAAGCAAATTAAAAATCCACAAAGACAGGTTGGTCTTGGCATTAGAGGATAAGTTAAATCCTCAGGAAATTTATGATGTCCAATACAATCTGAATAGAAATTCAAAATAGAGATAGAAGAAAAACAACAAAATAATTATGGACATTTATTAAAGAATTAAAAGTAGAACTCATTTCAATCCATTCAGTCCAGCAATCCTATTACTAGGTATATACCCAAGGGGAAAAAGATCATTACATCAAAGAGATAACAATCATGTATTTTATCATGGCGTTATTCACAAGAGCAAAGATATGGAATCAACCTAATTTTCCATCAATGGATGATTGGACAAAGAAATGTGGCATACATACATATATATATATGTGTGTGTGTGTGTGTGTGTGTGTGTGTGTATATATATAATTAAATATTACAAAATAATGAAATCATGTTGTATTATGCTGTTCTTACTTTACTGTAAAGAAATACCTGAGACAGGTAATTTAAAAGAAAATGGGTATAATTAGCCCATGCTTCTGCGGGCTATACAGGAAGCATGGTCCTGACATCTGCTGAGCTTCTGGGGATGAGGGTGGGAGGCTCAGGAAACTCATAATCATGGTGAAAAGTCAAGTGGGAGCAGAAATGTCATATGGTGAAAGCAGAAGAGAGAGAGAGAGAGAGGATTTCATGAGAATTGACTCACAATTGTAAGGACAGCACCAAGGAGACGGTAATAAACTGTGGATGAGAAACCAGTCCCCATGATCCAATCACCTCCCACCAGGACTCACCTCCAACAGTGGGGATTATATTTCAACATGAGACTTGATAGGGAAAAAAAAAATCCAAACTATATCATGCGTCTTTTGTAACAACATGGAAGGAACTTGTATTAATCCAGTTTCACACTGCTATGAAGATACTACCTGAGACTGCGTAATTTATAAACAAAAGAGGTTTAATTGACTCACAGTTCCACATGTCTTGGGAGACCTCAGGGAACTTACACTCATATCAGAAGGTGAAAGGGAAGCAGGAACTTTCTTCCAAGGCAGCAGGAGACAGAGAGCGAAAGGGGAACAGCCAAACAGTTTGAAAACCATCAATTCTGTGAGAACTCACTATCATGAGAATGGTATGGTGGAAGCTGTCCACATGATTTAATCCCCTGCAATCAACTCCTTCCCCTGACATGTAGGGATTATAATTTGAGATGAGATTTTGGTGGGGACACAGAGGCAAGCTATATTATTCGGTCCCTTGTCCCTCCCAAATCTCACAGCATTCCCACATTTCAAAACCAATCATGCCTTCACGACAATCCCCCAAGGTCTTACTTATTCCAGTATTAACTCAAGAGTCCAAGTCTAAAGTTTCATCTGAGACAACGCAAGTCCTTTCTGCCTATTAGTCTATAAAATAAAAAGCAAGTTAGTTACTTCGAAGATACAATGGGCATTGGATACATGCTGTGTTCCAAATGGGAGAAATTGGCCAAAACAAAGGGGTTACAGGTCCCATGCAAGTCTGAAACCCAACAGGGCACTCATTAAATCTTAAAGCTTCAAAATAATCTCCTTTGACTCCATGTCTCACATCCAGGGCACACTGATCACCCCAAGGCCTTGGGCAGCTCCACCCCTGTAGCTCTGCAGGGTACAGCCCCTGCGGCTGCTTTCATGGGCTCACACTTGAGTGCCTGTGGCTTTTCCAAGCACACATGCAAGCTGTGGGTGGATCAACTATTCTAGGGTCTGGAGGATGGTGGCCCTCTTCTCATAGCTCCACTAGGCAGTGCCCCCATGGGGACTTTGTGTGGGGGCGCCATATCCACATTTTCCTTCCTCAGTGCCTTAGAACGGGTTCTCCATGATGGCCCTGCCCCTGCAGCAGACTTCTGCCTGGACATCTAAGCATTTCCATACATTCTCTGAAATCTAGATGTAGGCTCCCAAGGCACAACCTTTGTCATCTGCACACCCACAGGCTCAACACCACATGTAAGCTGCCAAGACATGGGGCTTGCACCCTCTGAAGCAGGAGCGTGAGTTGTGTGTTGACCCCTTTTAGCCACTGTTAGAGCTGAAGCACCTGGTACACAGGGCATGGAGTCCCAAGGCCGCACAGAGCAGTGGGGTCCTGGACCTGACCCACAAAACCATGTTTCCCTCCTAGGCTTCTAGGACTATGATGGGAGGGGCTGCTGTGAGGTTTCTGACTTACCTTGGAGACATTTTCTCCTTTGTCTTGACTATTAACATTTGACTCCTTGTTACTTATGCAAATTTCTGCAGCTGGCTTGAATTTCTTCCCAGAAAATGGGTTTTTCTTTCTACCACATGGTCAGTCTGCAAATTTTCTAAACCTCTGTGCTCTGCTTCCCTATTAAACATAAGTTCCAATTTCAAGCCATCTTTTTGTGAATGCATATAACTGAATGCTTTCAGAATAAGCCAGGTCACCTCTTGAATGTTTTGGTGCTTAGAAATTTCTTCCACTAGATACTGTAAATCATTTCTCTCAAGTTCAAAGTTTCATGGATCTCTAGGGCAGGAGAAAAATGCTGTCAGCCTCTTTGCTAAAGCATAGCAAGAGTGACCTTTGCTCCAGTTCCCAATCAGTTCTTCATTTCTATCTGAGACCACCTTAGCCTGGGCTTCATTCATATCACTATCTGCATTATGGTCAAAACCATTCAACAAGTCTCTAGGAAGTTCCAAACTTTCCCACAGCTTCCTGTCTTCTTCTGAGCCCTCCAAACTCTTCCAACTTCTGCCTGTTACCCAGTTTCAATGTTGCCTCCATATTTTCAGGTTATCTTTATAGCAGTACCCCATTCCTGGTACCAATTTCCAGTATTAGTCTGTTTTCACACTGCTATAATGATACTACCTAAGAATGAGTAATTAAAAAAGAAAAAAAAGAGGTTTAATGGACTCACAGTTTCACATGGCTGGGAAGGCCTCAGGAAATTTACAATCATGGCAGAAAGCAAAGGGGAAGCAGGCACCTTCTTCCAAGGCTGCAAGAGAAAGAGTGAAGGAAGAACAGCCAAATACTTTTAAAACCATCAGCTCTCATGAGAACTCACTCACTATCATGAGAACAGCATAGGCGGATCCATCTCCATGATTCAATCACTTCCCACCGAATCCATCCCCTGACACATGGAGATAACAATTTGAAATGAAATTTGGGTGGGGACACAGAACAAACCATATTAGAGCTGGAGGCCATTATGTTATGTAAAACAAATCAGATAGAAAAAATAAATATGGCATGTTCTCACTCATAAGTGGGAGCTAAATAATGTGTACACAAGGATGTAGAGAGTGGAATGAGAGATGATGCAGACTTGGAAAAGTAAGGGGGTGGGAAGGACGTGGTGGATGAAAAAGTACTTAATAAGTACAATATACATCATTTGGGTGATGGATGTCTTAAAAGCCTTGATTTCACTG
The DNA here is from genome assembly GCF_006542625.1 of Nomascus leucogenys. Taxonomy (NCBI): domain Eukaryota; kingdom Metazoa; phylum Chordata; class Mammalia; order Primates; family Hylobatidae; genus Nomascus; species Nomascus leucogenys. Next base: position 55,534 of record NW_022096708.1, on the reverse strand, counting down.
CTATGCAATCTATGAATGTAAGAAAACTGAACTTGAATCCCATTAAACATATACAAATTAAAAACTCAATTTACATGAATGAAAATGTAGAAAACATACACAAATCAATGTGATCTGGTAAAAATATACAAATAAAAATCTGTGTGAGGTGTGTTGGGTTATTACAAAGTAATATATAAGATTAGTTTTGACTTTTTCTACCAGAATACATGAATAAAAGGAAATTGAACAACTTCTGGAAAGCATAAGGTATCAGATTTTGACCAAAGTTTTATTTAAGCAGTCAAATTCTCGGTGTGATAACGGACAGAGATAGAAAAAAAAAATAAAGGTGAAGAAAAATATAAAACCAAGATAAAGAATTTGTTGTTTTCAATTGTTTTCTTCAGATGGCAGTAAGGAAGAGCAGTCCAGATTGACACAGGGTTTTCCTAGGTTAAATGAATAGGATAGGAATAGGTACTTTGTCCATCATATTTTATTAGAAACTCTAGGTCCTTCATTAATATTATTTGCTAAACATGGGGTCATTTGACAGACTGTACTCTTTATCTAAACACTTTCACTTGAACCTTTTTTTTAATAATTTTTTCCATAGTGTGACATGAGTGAATGAGTGTAAAACCAATGGGAACCAATATTAACAGAATTGACACAGTCATTAATCTGGGGAGAACATTTTTTTATAGATGTGGCTTCTATGTCCCAGAGAAATAAATAGGCATTAATTAAATCAAAAATGTAAGAAAGATATTGAAGTCAGTGGGAATGGCATGCACAAAAACTCTCTGATAGGTGAATTTTCTTAAACAAAAATGAGGTTGTGGTGGGATGTTTTTTGCATATCATGGGATCAGAAATTTTCAGAGCTACAGAAACCTTGAAGAGAATTTACTCCAACTTCCTAATTTTCCTAAATTGAAATACCGACAACCAGACAATTAAGAATTCTGTCTTAGATCACATAGGGAAAACAGAAATACAATAATAATTACATTTAGGTTTCCTGATTTCAAGTTTAATATCTTTATAATCTCAACACAGTGAAGATCAGCAGGTGACTTATGTTTTGTTCATCTGTGTAGGGCTGATTTCTTACATGATTTTTCTTTTTAAATTCTGAAATTAAGTATTTTTGTTAAGTATGATCTTATTGTGTTAAAAGGGAAATTGTAATTCAATGTTTATTTTGTAGAAATACCTAATTTTCATTAAATATTAATTACTGGATGAAAATGATCACCTCTTCTTCCAGCTTCTAAACCATAAGGTTTGTTAGTGCTACACAGCTGTAGAAATTTAAATAACTGGCATGTGGAGACAGGGTGAAGTTTAGCCTTTTCAAGCAGGTTTTTTTTTTCTCTTAGCGCTGACATATTGTCTCGTCAACACATCTAGCGGCTTCTATTTTTGAAATGCTTCACTTATCACTTGTGGAGTGTTGAAATGGAACCTATTTTTTCCCCAAAGAGAACATACTTTAGCAAAGACAGATTGTCTCATCTGCATTAAGAAACTGTCCCTCATGAAATACTCTATTGAGACAAGCTCATGCTTTCTGCCTGCAAAACTTGATTTTTAAAAAATCAGAACTTTTTCTTAATCCTTGAATGATAATTTGTGTCAGAAGCAAATAATTTAACTCTTTGGATATACATTTCTTACAAATTCTAATTTTTTACTTAAGACAACGTCATACTTTACAAAAAGATGACTTAAGAGAGATGGGAAATGTACAAACAGACTACTGAGATTGCAGGTAAAACTTTCCTTGGGTAGTTAGTGTCCCCACCACCCCCAGGCGAAAAATAAATTTCATCAGAGATTTTGCACCACATAAAGGAATTATGTTAAAGTTGAGGGAGGTACAAATGGCAAGACTTTGGACAAACTCTAGCAACAGATGAACTCTAGCAAGGGCAGTTGCCTTCTCTTGGCACGGAAATGGCCTGAAGTAAAGCACAGCTGCTAGTCAGAAGCAAGCTTAGGCTCTGACAGCAGAGTCCAGGCTCAAATCTCAGATGAACTTCCTCTTGCCTGGTCACATTGTACCAGTCACTCTACCACTAAAATTCTCAGTGTATGTGTTTGTGTTTATGTACAAAATGAGAAGAATAATGGCAAATAACCTGGTGATTTGGGGAGCATTGAATGTGCTTCGGGATATAATATGCTTAGCCTATACTGCTTAGAAAGAAGTAAAATGTTCATATGTCTTTGTAAAATGTAAACTTTTTATTGAAGTATAATATTCATTCAGAAAGGTGCTGAAGTTATACTTTAAAAGCTCAGTATATTTTGACCAAATCAATTCTATGTAATCAGTAATGTAACCAACATTCAGATGAAAGCATCAAACATTCCCAGAAATCCCTAAACCTCCCTTCTACCCTTTTTGAGTCATTACCTGTGCAAGGGTAAATGCTATCCTTATGTGTAACTCTACGAACTTATTTTGACTGTGTTTGTTTATATAGATGAAGTCATGCAATATGTACTCTCCCATGTCTTACTTTTTTATTCAATATTTCTGATAGGTACTCTAGAAATAATTTTTAGTTAATTAGATGGGAGATGGGGCTAACAAATAAATAAATGTGGTTGTTTCTTTGTCAATAGTGGGGGACATCAGATTCTTCCATTTTCTCCTTACCACATGCAGATAAAACAGCAATATCTACCAAAAATTATAAATGTAAGCACATAATTTTACACAGCAACTAAATTATTTCTAAAAAGAAAAAAATATGTAATGATAAAATCCAGCCACCTAAGAGAATGAACAAAGCCACTTTAGTTAAAGCATCAAATGTGGGCCTCGCATTTAAAATTATGCCTAAACAATTGACTACAAATATAAATGTTACAAATCCTGTTAGTGTGAATATAGGAACTTGAGAAATAACAATTAGAAGGTAGAGAAGGAAAGGAATGCTAGTGAAATAATTTCATTTTTCTTATCATTAATTAATACTAATCATGTGAATTTGTTAAAGCAAATAAAAAAGGTTTTATTATTTTATATAAAATCAAAATAAATAATTAGACAACTTAAAATAACAATATGAATATTAAATATTAGGAAGTAGGCAGGGAAAGTACTTAACTTCTATTAACATATTTATATTTCCTGTTTATAATTATTTAAAAGTTTTTATTTCGGCCTTTCTGATTTCTGCTTCATATAAGTTTTTCATAACTTCTTTAGTTTCTTTCCTGTATTTCATACTAAATATTTCAGCATTTTTATAGTGACTTTTGTAGTTAATTATTATAATAAAACAGATCAATTTTTATAATTTGTGGGTACCCTACTGTTTCTTGCAGCTCACTGTTCTCAACTTTTATTTTTACTCAAATGTACAATGAGTACTTTGTTTTGAGAGTTTTAGAATAATAAGCAACATTAGATGTAATAGAGAGTCATATTTTAAAAGACGAGTCTGGGTTGAGACACTATGTTCACATTCTGGCTTGATTATTTATTAGCTCGATGACTGAGAGCAAATTACTTAAAGTTTCTCTGTACTTTGATGTTTCTTCTTTTCATTTGCCAAATTATATCAGAGTATCTCAAGCTATATTTTATATTTCTTAAATGTTGTCTGTATGTCCTTTGAGATGTAGAAATGTTTACAGATTTGAGTTTAGGTCTATTTTAGTTGTCTGTGTGTGTTTTATTCACTCTACTCATTTTGTAATGGGATGGTATAGCTTTTAATTTTCAAAATATATGGCTATCAATGGTAATTTAAGTATAGATATAAGCAATGATGTAGACGTACATAAATGTATAGATATATATTCCAATGTAGTCAATATGTTTTTTACAGATATTTATTCTTGTTTTACATTTACCTTTTTTTATTTCATGATGCCATTTTCTGTCTTAGTCAACCCTTGTTTATATTTTTGGGCACCCCAATTAAATGTATTTTAAAATTGTCTTTAGCTTAGTAATCTGAATAGAAATTATGTGGTGATCATTTATTTATTTACAATATTGACTTTCTTATTGACATTAGATTTTTTCATTAGATAAGACAATTGATAAGTTTATTTTTAATGAAAGAAGTTGCCATTGCTGTTATTTCTCTCTGAAAGCGTTGTGTAGTTGCTCCCGCTAAATACCCAATGAAGACTAGGTGTTGTAATGCCAGTTAGTGTTTTGTCCCTGTATGATATTGGAGTATTATGCATCCATTTAATGGGCTAGTACTCAGTACTGGTTTATGTGTGGCCAGATTCTTTTTCTTTTTCTTATTTCTATCTCGTTTTTCATTTCAGATCACCATTTAAATCTGGCAGTGCCCCCAGCCTCCTCCAGCTGCCCCTTCCCCCATCTTTTTTTTCATCAACATATTTCTTCAATAATTCTGTTACTCTTTTTTTTTTTTTTTTTTTTTTTTTTAAGACAGAGTTTTGCTCTTGTTGCTCTTGTTGCCCAGGCTGGAGTGCAATGCCATGATCTCAGCTCACCGCAACTTCCATCTCCGGGTTCAAACGATTCTCCTACCTCAGCCTCCTGAGTAGCTGGGGTTACAGGCATGTGCCACCACACCTGGCTAATTTTTTGTATTTTTAGTAGAGACGGGTTTCTCCATGTTGGTAAGGCTGGTCTCGAACTTCCGACCTAAGGTGATCTGCCCACCTCGGCCTCCCAAAGTGCTGGGATTACAGGCGTGAGCTACCACGCCTGGCCAATTCTCTTACTCTTCTAATCTTGCTTTGAATTCTTCTTCACATAAGACCAGGACTAACTCACTGGACAGCCCTTCTACGGCAAGGCCAAGTGACTGTACTTTGCACTTTCTAAAGAATAATAGTGATTGTCAGGCCTCTTTGGTTTTGGATGCAAGATATATTATTTCACTTGAGACTAATAGCTTGATGCACTTCACAGATTATGTAGAAGGATGCCATTTTTGAGTGGAAATAGGAGGAATAGATGGCTTTCTGGAAAGTCCTGACTGTCATATAGATGCTTACAAGTATAACTTAACTACTACACAGATCTTGTGGTGCTAGATGAATCTGTGGCAGATAAGGTGGTCTTTGTTTTTTGTTTTTGTTTTTTTGGCTTTAGAGATATGGTCTCACTATGTCGCCAAAGCTGGAGTGCCATGGCTATTCACAGGTGCAATCATCACAGCACACAGTACAGCCTCAAACTCCTAGTCTGAAAGAATCCTCCCGCCTCAGCCTTCCAAACAGCTGGGACTATAAGCACATGCTGCTGCACCTACTCAAAGCTGTCTTTCCCTTAACTGACACCTATAACCTCACAGAAGATACTTTATGGATCAACTGTTAGAGGAGAAAAAAATAAACCAAGTCTGATTCATGCATCACATATTCATGTGTTCATGTATGGATCAATTCAATGTGTTTGTACAAGCTGAAAACCAGCTTCTAGTATACTAAACATTCACACATTTGTGTCCTGAGAGGAATGCTGTCAGGGTAAATCCCCCCAGTGTGCAACAATGGTCATCCACTTCATGTGGGTCAAGTTCTGCCTGAGGTTTGGTTACATATGGACTCCTACACTGTGACAAATGTGGCTGGCTGTTCAGGGGTCTGGAAGAAGTGAGATTTATAAATTTTTGACAACCAGATATGGAGGATAAGAAGAGGCATGAACATGGATCTATGAAAGAGTATTAAGTGACTGCTGTTCCTGAGTGTTAGATGTATCAGGAGGAGAGATAATATAGAGCCGTGCTATAATACTATCCCTCAAAATAATCAACTGGGACATATGTTACAATTCGATTATGTCAAACACCATCCACCTAAAACATATTTTAAATAGTCTTTACTGGGACTCAAGCATATTTGCAATGTGGATTTGTTTCCCTGGCTCACAGTGTCTTTACTAGCACTGATATCTAAATGCCCACAGTCTCTGATTTACTGACATAAAATTGCACATGACATTGTCTCTGACCAAGTGATTCACTGTGTGGCCAAAAAGATGGGAAAATTGGTACGTGACAATGGGAAGTACTGGTTATACCACTTACTGAACTATCCAAAATTTGCTAATCTTGCAGTCCAGGAAACTAGCCCCATAATACCTCATATAAAGTGTCAATTTGGGGAGAAATCCTGTGAAGTTGGTGTACTGTCCATTAGGATGCAGTGTGTATTATAAACAAATGACGTTTTGTGCTCAAAGGGAAAAACGCATGTATCCAGAAATCATGGGTGAGTGAACACTGCAGTGGACCACTCACCATCACTCCCAATGTTTGTGCTTTCTGCTTTTGAAACTCCAAGTTCTATCAGTCCAGGGATTTTCATTCCAGTGAGGGAATTTTCCACTCAAGTTATAGTATGCATTTCACTAAATTTAAGCTCCTCTGCTGCTAGGTTATTTTGTTTTTCTCACGTCAGGAAGGCAGTAGGGAAAGAGGAACTATCTTGCTCATAGGGTAATTAACCTTGTGCATCATGAATACGAATGGGGGCAATTGGTTTGTGCATTAGGGCCAATCATAGTATGCCATGGCCCATTTCAGCTCTAAAGGAAATTACAACAACCATGGCCTAAATAAAATTATGAAAACCAGTATATTATGCAACAAAGTAAGCCACTTAGACAAGAAGTGCTGGTTGAGGGCAAGGGAAATCTAAAATGGGTGAAAGAGGGAGGAAAAAATAAATATAGCCTTGGCACCAACTCTAACAGCAGGGCTTTTGTGTATCTCATTAACCTCTCCTTTTATATTTTTCCACTGAATTATGATGAATCACCACCTTGAAAAAAAACACAGAGTTTGGTTGGAATACACTTAATGTAAAACGTAATGGGACGTCACCAGTGCAAGGGATTCCTGAAGCAGATATATGAAATTCTTAACCCAGGTCACTTCATCTCTCCTGTACTGCTGCTCTGCTTCGAATTGTGAGCACCTGTGACTCTCCTGAGGCCTGTCTTCAAGCTGCTTTTTCCTAATGCATAAACTGTTGCAGCTTCCTAAGAATTTACATCTTCCACATGTGGTCTTCAATAGATGACTGACTACTGTAGCAGTATAAAAGCTTATTTCCTTAGCTTGAGTATGAAAAAAAAAAAAAAAAAAAAAAACCACATACGGGTCTTAATTTGCCTTCCAGACTTCCCCTGCAAAGTCAGGCTGAAGCTACACTCCATGGAACTTTGATTAAAATCACCCCCATGCTGGGCTTTGTCCCCTTGCCTGTCCTGCTTTCTTCACTACCTTACTGGTTTCCTACTTGCACATAAATTCTTCTCAAGATGTGTTTTCAGCAAGTGCACCCTAAGATTACTTCTTACAATGTGCACAGTTATGGAGATACAATTTCAAACAAGACAAACATGATCCTTCTCTTTCTTACTAGAGCTCATTTCATATGGTAACAGTTAATTATGGATTTTAGTAATTTTAATGCAGGTCAGAAACAGCCAACTGCAGTGACTAATCACTGGGGCATTTTTAGATCAAATGATCAAAATCTGACAGTCTCATCTCTGTCTGTTCCTCTGCCACCAAGGTGCAGACTGTTGCTGTATTCACTTCTAGCACAAAGCAGTGAGTGTGAACTTGGAGCACCAAGAAGTGTAGAGTCCCTTTTAAATAACTATTCTTTCATTCTTAGTGGAATGCACGTACTAATTCTCTGAAGATAAATTACAGTTACACCCTACCCAGAAACACTTCACGGTCTCTCACGTAAGACCACTGGAGGCAGACTCTTATAATTTAGAAATTATATCCACATACAAGGAATATAACATATCAAATTAACTTGTTATATCAAATTAACATAAATTTGATATGACAACAAGTAATCACCAATCTAGTAAAAAACTGTAGACAATGACAGAAAAGTGACATTGCTTATCAACATGACAAAATGAAAATACCAAGGAAACTCCATTACAACAAAATACCCTAGCAGGGTGGGAAAACATACAGCAGGAAAAAGCAACTTGAAAAAGAAAACATAGCTATATCAATATAAAGTATTTATACCATTTTATTAGAACCAATAGAGGAATTACTGTGTAGTGCCACAAGAATGATTAAGCAAGCAATCAAGAAGATATTATATGAATAAACTTGTAAGTCTGAAAAAACATAGTCACAAAATGTATAAAGTGGAAAGATAATTATATAGTTAATCATGGTATAATTTCTTACCTGAAAAGAAAATAAAACAAACTATATTTTACAACACACACACACATACACACACAAATACATGCAGACACATACAAATCTAATTATTTCATTACAAAATGTGAAAACAAAACTTTACTTGAATAAAAATATATAAAAACTATATTCTTGATTTGAGGATATCAAATAAATTTTTAAGCAACACACCAACAGCAAACCTACATAGACAATACATTTAAGTTTAGTATTATTTAAAATTACACATAGTGATCTGTACATCAGAAACAAATAGAACAGATGAAAATGTAGCTACAGATGGAGAGCTGTAAGGGATTTGCTGACCCTGGGTATCCATGAGGGATTGGTTGTAGGACTCCCATAGATACCAAAATTCATGGATGCTCAAGTCCCTGATATAAAATGGCATCGTATTTGCATGAAACCTACACACATTCTCCTGTATATTTTAAATCAACTCTAGATCACTTATGATACTTAATACAATGTAGATATTATGGAAATAGTTGTATTTTTTGGAGAATAATAATAAGAAAAAAGAAGTCTGTGCATGTTCTGTACAGACACAACTATCCATTAAAAAAATATTTTCTGGTCGTTGGGAAAGCCTGAGTCCTGTCCTCTCGCTCTCCTCCCGGAACAGCATGAGTTTCACCACCCGCTCCACCTTCTCCACCAACTACTGGTCCCTGGGCTCTGTCCAGGCACCCAGCTAGGCGCCAGTCAGCAGAGTGGCCAGCATCTATGCAGGCCCTAGGGGCTCTGGTTCCCAGATCTCCGTGTGCCGCTCCACCAGCTTCCAGGGCAGCAGTCCTGACCGCGGGGATGGCCGGGGGTCTGGCAGGAGTGGGAGGCGTCGAGAATGAGAAGGAGACCATGCAAAGCCTGAGCGATTGCCTGGCCTCCTACCTGGACAGAGTGAGGAGCCTGGAGACCGTGAACCGGAAGCTGGAGAGCAAAATCCAGGAGAACCTGGAGAACAAGGGACGGCAGGTCAGAGACTGGAGCCGTTACCTCAAGACCATCGAAGACCTGAGGGCTCAGATCTTCGCAAATACTGTGGACAATCCCCGCATCGTTTTGCAGATTGACAATGCCCGTCTTGCTGCTGATGACTTCAGAGTCAAGTATGAGACAGAGCTGGCCACGCACCAGTCTGTAGAGAGCAACATACATGGGCTCCGCAAGGTCACTGATGACACAAATGTCACTCAGCTGCAGCTGGAGATAGAGATCGAGACTCTCAAGGAGGAGCTGCTCTTCATGAAGAAGCACGAAGAGGAAGTAAAAGGTCCACAAGCCCAGATTGCCAGCTCTGGGTTGACCGTGAAGGTAGATGCCCCCAAATCTCAGGACCTCGCCAAGATCATGGCAGACATCCGGGCCCAATATGATGAGCTGGCTTGGAAGAACCGAGAGGAGCTGGACAAGTACTGGTCTCAGTAGATTGAGGAGAGCACCACAGTGGTCACCACGCAGTCTGTCGAGGTTGGAACTGCTGAGATGACGCTCATGGAGCTGAGATGTACAGTCCAGCCCTTGGAGACTGACCTGGACTCCATGAGAAATCTGAAGGCCAGCTTGGAGAACAGCCTGAGGGAGCTGGAAGCCCGCTACCGCTTGCAGATGGAGCAGCTCAACGGGATCCTGCTGCACTTGGAGTCAGAGCTGGCACAGACCCAGGCGGAGAGACAGCGCCAGGCCCAGGAGTAAGAGGCCCTGCCGAACACCAAGGTCAAGCTGGAGGCTGAGATCACCAACTACCGCTGCCCACTGGAAGATGGCGAGGACTTCAGTCTTGGTGATGCCCTGGACAGCAGCAACTCCATGCAAACAATCCAAAAAACCACCACCTGCCAGATAGTGAATGGTAAAGTGGTGTCTGAGACCAACAACATCAAAGTTCTGAGACATGAAGCCAGCAGGAGCAGGGTACCCTTTGTGGAGCAGGATGCCAGTAAAAAGTTCAGAGGAAAAAACAATTTCTATCTGCTGTAGGTTGAATCTGGTAATGTAGAAGATGAATGTAGAAGATAACTATCACTGATGGAGAGGGTTGATTGTATTTCCAAAGCCTGTGCAAATAACACAAAGAAACTCATTAGAGCAATAAAAGGTTAAAAGCGGTGGTGGGTACCTGTAGTCCCAGCTACTCGGGAGGCTGAGGCAGGAGAATGGCGTGAACCTGGGAGGCGGAGGTTGCAGTGAGCCAAGATCGTGCCACTGCAGTCTGGCCTGGGCAAAAGAGCGAGACTGTCTCAAAAAAAAAAAAAAAAAAAAAAAGAAAAAATGAGCCTAATATGCTGAGACACTTAGCAGAAGAAGAAAAGAGAAGGCAAAATATATATATATTTTTATATATATATTTTATATATATACTATATATATACTTTTATATATATACATATATACATATATATATATTATATATATAAAAGAAGTTTTTCTTCCTAGGAATTATGTGAACAAATATGCAAATATACTCAACATATCATTATAAGCATTAGATTGGCAAAAGTTAAAGTGTGAGCAAATTACACTTTGATAGTGATATGCAGAAATGAGAATTCTCATATACCCACTGTAGACAACAACTGTGCACTATTAACAAATCTATAAGTTGTACCAACCTTATCACATATGTACAAGAGAAAAAGACCTGTGCATATTTTCTTTACCCATTGTTTATAACACTTACAATCTGCAAAAGAATCATATTCATTGCCAGGGGAAGAGATAAATGATTAGTGTCTATGTCTACATTGAGAAATAACATGTATAGTCAGTCCTTAGGAAATTTCACAAAGATACATATATAAGAATATACATAGTATTATTTTATAATAGCAAAAATTTAGGCCCTGTATATATGTTTTTAATAGAATTTTAAATTTATAATTGATACATAAAAATTGTGCATATGCATATTTGTGGGGTACAATGTGATGTTTTAATGCATGTATACATAGTGTAAAAATCAACTCAGGGTAATTACAACATCTATTTTAAACATTTAACATTTCCTTGTTGTGACAACATTCAAATTCTTTTCTAGCCATCTTCTTGAAATATACAATAATAAATCATTATTTGCTGTAGTTACCCTACTTTATAATAGAACAAAAAATGTTATTCTTCCTGTCAAACAGTAGCTTTGTAGCCAATGACCAACCTCTTCCAATCCCCCACTCCCCACTACACTCCCCAGCTTCTGGTAACCACTCCAATTCCACTACTTCTATGAAATTGACTTTCTGAGATTCCACATATGAGTCAGATCATGCTGTATTTGTCTTTCTGTGCTTGGCTTATCCCACTTAAAATAACGTCCTCTAGGTTCATCCATGTTGCCACAAATGACAGGATTTTATTCTGTCTTACGATTGAATAGTATTCCATTATGTATGTGTGTATTCCATTATGTGTATACATACACACACACACATACACACATATACACACATATATATACACATATATACACACATATATACATATACATATATATTACAAACACACATACACACATAAACATATGTCACATTTTTTGATCCATTCATTGTTAGATGGGCATTTAGGTTGACATTGTATGTTGGCTATTGTAAATATCACTGCAATAAACATGAGCATTCAGACATCTCTTTGGAATTGCAATTTGCTTTGCTTTGGATGTAGACCCAGTAATGAAATTGCTGAATAATGTGGGAATTCTATCTTTAATTTTTTGAGGAACCTCCATACTATTTTCCATAATGGCTGTACTAATTTTTATTCCCACCAGCAGTATGTAAGAGTTTCCTTTTCTCTGCCTCCTTTCCAGCATTTATTATTTTTTAATTTTTGACAATATCCCTTCTAACCTGGAGCAGGTAATGCCTCACTGTGGTTTTAATTTGCATTTCTATAATGATTAGGGATGTTGAACATTTTTTCATATGTTGAACATGTGTTTCAAATGTTGAACATTTCTGCTGGCCATTTGTATGTCTCCTTTTGGGAAATGTCTACTGAGGTCTTTTAGTCATTTTTAATTTGAATTATTTATGTTTTTATATTGATTTGCTTGAGTTTCTTATGTAGTATAAATATTAACGCTTTTTCAGATGCATAATTTGCATATACTTTCTCTCATTTTATAGGTTTTCTCTTCACTTTTTTATTATTTTCTTTGCTGTACAGAAAAAAAGAAACATTCAGGCCAATATTCCTGATGAACAAATCCTTAACAAAACACTAGCAAATGAAATTCAACAACACATTAAAAAGATCATACACCATGATCACATGAGATTTATTGCACAGATGCAAGAATTGTTCACCATATGCAAATCAATAAATGTGATATATTAACAAAATTACTGACAAAAATTATATGATCATTTCAGTAGATGCTGAAAAAACATTCAATACAATTTTAAATCCCTTCATGGTAAAAACCTTAAACGAACTCAATCTAAAAGAAACATACTTTCACACAATAAAGGCCATGTATGACTAACATCATACCGAACAGGTAAAAGTTGGAATCGTATCTTCTGAGATCTGAAAGAAGACAAGGATGCCAACTTGTATTTAACATAGTACCAGAAGTTCTAGCCAGAGCAATAATAGGCGAGGAAAAAAAAAAAGACACCCAAATTGGAAAAGAGGGAATCAAATTGTTCTTGTTTGCCAACTACATGATTATATATAGAGAAAACATTAAACACTCCACCAGAAATTTGGTAGAACTAATTAATAAACTTAGTAAAGTTTCAGGATACAAAATCAAGATACAAAAATCAATAGCATTTCTATATGTTGATAGCAAACTATCTGTAAAATGTCAAGAAAGCAATTTCATTCACAATAGCTATGAAAAAAAAAAGACCTAGAAGTAGATTTCACTAAGGAGATGAAAAGTCCTATGCAATGAAGACTGTAAAGCATTGATGAAAGAAATTGAAGAGAGCACAAATAAATGAAAAGACATCTTATGTTCAAGGATTGGAAGAATTAATGTTGTTAATGTTGTTAAAATGTCCATACTACTCAAAGCAATCTACAGATTCAATGTAATCCCTATCAAAATACCAATGACATTATTCCCACAGAGAAAAAAATCTTTAAATGTATGTGGAAAGGCAAAAGACCCTAGATAAACAAACTAATCCTGAGCAAAAATAGCAAAGCTGGAGGTATCATGACACTCCCCGACTCCAAAATATAGTAACCAAAATAGCATAAAACTGGGTATAGTAACTAAAATAGCATAGTCCTGGTGAAATAAAAAGCAAAACAGGCATATACATCAAAGGAACCAAGTAGGAAATACAGAAATAAATCTTTGCATTTATAGCCCCCCAATTTTTGATAAACACACCAAGAACATACGCTGGGGAAAGGACAGTCTTTTCAATACGTGGTGTGGGGGAAACTGTATATCCATGTGTAGAACAATAAGACTAGACTCCTATCATTCACTGTATACAAAAATAAACTCAATGGATTAAAGACTTAAATCTAAGACTCACAACTATGAAATTACTAGAAGAAAACAAAAAGGAAATGCTTCATCAAATTGGACTGCATAATGATTTTTTTTAGATAGGACCTCAGAGGCATAGTTGACAGAAGTAAAAATAGTCCAACTTATATATTTCTTAGTGCTCTTCTCAGGGCATTGCGTGTGTTAATAAGTCTTCACAAAAACACTTTGTGGTAGTTTTAGACAGTGTCCCACATTTACCAAAAGGAAACTAAGGCACAAAGTCACTCAGAATACTGCCAAAAGCTGTTCCTCAAATGAAAATAGAGTTGAACCATAAACCCAGTCACCATGGCTGTAGAACCCATCATTTTTACCATTATGATAAATATTCATTGTGAGTATGAGAATTAAACAGTGATGTATTTATGCAACAGCACACTGTATATAGAATATTTGAAATAATTAAAATTATATTACATGTATTAACCTTGATTAACCTCAAAATGTTTATGTGAGGCAAAAAAAAGTGTGGTAGAAAGTCAGCTATAGAATATGAAACATGTATGTACACAAGTTAAAAATATGCAAAAACAAAACCATGTAATCCGTAAATATGTACATATTTTTAAAAGAAAATGACATGCAGGTGATAAGCAATACATTAAGGGTGGTTGTAATGCTGAAGTGGTATTGGGACTAGAGAATACAATTAGGAAGAGGTACATAAGGAGTTTAATAAAATTATTACTTTTTAGATAAAGAAAGAAGCACTGTCTCATGCATTAAAAAGGGCTGTAAAAAAGAAAGAAGCACTGTAGAAGAGAAAGCAAATTTGTCATTTATGTGCATATTGGGAACTTTTGATAATTCACTGACTCAGAATGTCATAATGCCAAAAAGTGGGAGGAAACATTTTCAACTCATTAAAGGAAAGTTGAAAGGCTTCCAGGTATTGTGTTTAGATTAGGAGCACTGGACATCAACCTGTCCTCTCACAGATGAGCTCTTCTGAGAATGAGATGCTCTCACATGTTTCCACAGAAATTTAAAGCCAAGAATATTCTTCAAACAATTTCAATTAAAACAGTCTATATAGATCAACAACATGAGATGATGAATAAGGAAAAAGATGTAAGGCTTATGATATAAGAAAAAAATAATGCACAATTCATAGAGCTCAGAAAATCAGCATCTTTAATAAACTTCCATCAGCAGATAGAATAAAATTTGAGAAAACTGTCACATGTAAAGATGTATTAGAAGTGAGACATTCATGGAAAATATAAAGCAATAAAGTGAGAAAAGGATCAAATAAAAGGCCACCACGATGTGATAATGAGCCACCAGTATTAAAATTAAGTGAAAGCTATTCTCTTAATAGCTCTCCTTAAGAGGAAGTAGTTATTGATGTGATACAACAGCATTTAAATGTGCATGCAAAAAAAGTAACTCAATAGGTTTTCCACTAGAAGATATTGCAGTGGAACGAATTGTACTGCATGAACTTCCTGAAACAAAATTGTGAGAACAAAAGCACTAAATACAGATAACCCAATTTGTAATAGAATTAGAGAGTTCTAAGTTTCTAACATACATGATACTTTATTTTTAACAATATGAACTTGCAGTATGATAGAGAATAATCAGAATATAAAAATCAACTATAAATAGGAATGACTTGAACAATAGAAACTAGTAATAAGAATTAGAATCTGTCATAAGCCTTACACACACACACACACACACACACACGAGAAAACTGGATAGAAATTTGTATATCCCATAAAAAATGTCTCAATACAGTTAGATGTAGACAGTATAAGGTTGGCAATCTGAAGTGTTAGGCCCTTGGGCTTTTTTTACACTAATTGGTTTACTTAATGTAGCATATACTTTCCATGGAATTCATGATACTTTTCTTCATAGTCCAAGGCGACTGAAGCTCTAGCCATCATGTCTACATTTCAGCAGTGCAAGCTCAAGAAATCTATCTAAAAGTATCACCTAATATTTCTCCTGACATCTCATTTATTATAACTTAGTCATATGACCAAAGACCAGGTCTGTTACTGTCTGTAAAAAAAATCTTGGTATCATAGGCAATTGCTTTTTTTTTTTTTTTTTTTTTTTTTTTCTGAGTCAGAGTCTTGCTCTGTCACCCAGGCTGGAGTGCAGTGGCACAAGCTCCGATCACTGCAAGCTCCACCTCCCGGGTTCATGCCATTCTCCTGCCTCAGTCACCCAAGTAGCTGGGACTACAGGTGCCCGCCACCATGCCCAGCTAATTTGATGGCTAATAAGTAAAATACAGGAAATTTTCTCTGAAGAAAAATAAAGGTCATGTGCTTGGAGTGTACCACAGAGATGGCATCAAATGTCTCGGCGATGATAGGTACAGATCTGTCCATTTTACTATCATTTCAAATGGTATATATTTTTATACTTAAGAGACATATCTAAATAATATTAACTTTTATAAATCAATTTTAAAAGGTTAGCGCAGTGGCACATGCACCTGAAGTCCCAGTTGCTTGACAGGCTGAGAAGAGAGCATCCCTTGAGCCCTAGGGTTTGAGACTACCCTAGGCAACATTGTGAGAACGCCCCTACCTCAATAGTAATAATAATAATAACAACAAACCATTAAAAATTTGAAAATGCATTTAGTACACCAAACCTACCAAACATCATAGCTTAACATAAACTACCATTAATGTGTTCAGAACATTTACATTAGTCTGCAGTTGAGCAGAATTACCTAACACAAAGCCTTTTTTATCATAAAGTGTTAAATATCTCATGTAATGTATTGAATACTGTAATGTAAATGGAAAAACAGAGTGGTTGTGTGGGTACCATGGTAATGCAAAAAATTGTAAATCAAACCGTTGTAAGTCAAGGATTGGCTATAGACACACATACACTATGTACTGCTACCAAGTTTTCCTTCAGGACTGAGACTACTTTCATCAGCTGCACCAGCAGAGTAAGTATGTATCTGACTGTCTCAGTTGAGTGTCACTCTGTACAGTTGCTTCACACAAGGTCATGTTCTCCTCCCTCTGAAGAGAGGCCATGTTTGTTGTCTCATCTACGTGGGGGTAAGAAGAATGGTATAAAGATCTAACCCTGCACATAAAGCCATTAAAGCTCTGCTGAAACTTTTGTTGTAACTGAATTCAACTCTTCCCTCCTCCCAATCTGACTTCCTTGTCTTCCTTCGAAGATTATTCCTCAAGGCATTCCCCAATACATTTTTGCTAAATGCAATTACCCATTTCAGAGTCAATCTTCCAAAAAACCACCTAAGAAAAAGAGGCCTACGCCAGGTGCGGAGTCTCACGCTTGTAATCCCAGCACTTTGGGAGGCCGAGGTGGGCGGATCACGAGGTCAAGAGATTAAGACCATCCTGGCCAACATGGTGAAACGCCGCCTCTACTAAAAATACAAAAATTAGCTGGGCGTGGTGGCGCATGCCTGTAGTCCCAGCTACTCGGGAGGTTGAGGCAGGATAATCGCTTGAACCTGGGAGGCAGAGGTTGCAGTGAGCTGAGATCGTGCCACTGCACTCCAGCCTGGGCGACAAGTGAGACTCCATCTAAAAAAAAAAGAAAAAGAAAAAAAGGTCTAATGCCTATGAATTCACAAAAAATCAATCAATTATTAGATAACAGATTGCATAAAAATTGGAAGTGTTTAATGACAAACCACTGATGAACACACTTGTAAAAAAAGCCATTTTTTGTTTTCATAATAATATATAAGCACTATTTAATTTTGCAAATGCTTCCCTATTTAAGATTTTGTTAGAGGAACCAAGAAATATCTAATATATTTCAAACTGCTGTATAAATTATAGGTATCATAGCTGAATTATTAATTCCCAAAGTGTTAAAATGCAAGACAGTTTGCGGGGAAGAAGAGGTGCTAAATAAATAAATGGTGATTTTAATAAACTAGAAACTTTTAGGTACTAAATCTGTCTGCATCTGATCTGAATTGCAATTACCTGTCAAAAATTCATCCATCATCACAAGCTCCAAACAAACTTTCTTGGCAGCAGATGTTTGAGAAAAGCTATTTTGTGTGGCAAATTTTTCTTGTGGCTTACAACGTCCTCAGAAATGAAAAAAAATTCTGGGAACAATTGTGTACAACTCAGCAATAACCTGTTAGGTATAAAAAGTCATGGTTTACTTAGTTTATGTAATTTATAAATACATATCATGGGATATGATTCCCTGTAATAAGTAAATACTAAACAAGAAAGTAACCAGCTATTTCATTAGAAAGCCATGAAATAAAGTGATTTCATCAATAAGAAGCTTCCTTTTGTGTAATTTGTGACCTCATTTGTTAATCTATATCTTGTATGAAAAGGAACGACCTGGGGAGCGGTGTGGATTGTCTCGAAACTCTTACTGCCTTGCCTGTGACACAGTTACTTATATTCTTAAAGTTACCAGCAATATTTGATAATGTGTAAGATCTCTGAATCACAAAAGTCCCACTTGACTATACTATCTCTTAACTCTTTATCTCTCTCATCCTTTTCTCTCCTTTCCTCTGTCTCTTCCACTCTCTCTCTCTCTCCGTCTCTCACTCTCTCTCATTTCTTCCTCAGTCGTCAGGGAACTACAAAGCATAAACACAGTGAATCATCTCCTTATATTCACTAGAACTGCCAAAATTAAAACTGAAATTAAAATCACCAACAACAGTAAATATTGGCAAAGAAGTGGAGCAACTGAAACTCTGAGGTAATGCTGGATCACTTCTTTGCCTTTTGGCTAAGATCAAGTGATAGAACACTGGTAAAACTACAAACTGTAACAACTATTTTAGAATAAAATATTTTTCACTCGTGAATGTTTAACCAAGAGAAATGAAAACATATGTCTTAGAAGCGACTTTATAAGAATGTTTATAGAGTTTTATCCACGATATCCTCAGATAGATATAACCCACATGTCTATCAACATTAGAATGGATGCCTTAGACTCTCCAATGAATAAAGGAGGTAAGATAGAAATAATCACTCCGGTACCGCAGTAGACAGGACTTGAAGGTACTGAGTGGACTTCGCAAGTATTTTTTTTGCCTGTGACCTTCTAGTGGAAAAAAATTAGTTACTAACAGACTTAGGCAAATACTATACTTCATGGAGGCACATAACCCCAACCAATATAGCCACTAAGAAAAGTGTAACGCTTTGAGTTGGTCTGGTGGAATTATCTCCAGCCTTCTCCCTGTATCCAATTACAGCAATAAATTCTCTTCTTTTGTAAAAAAAAAAAAAAAAAGAATGGATGAACAAATGTTAATATATACATAAGATGGAATACACTCAGAAATGTACAAATAATGGAATATTAATATTCACAATATGAATAAATCACAACAAATATTATGTTAGCAAAAATCATGTTGGGCAAAGGATGTCAGACAGAAATGCATGTATATTCTATGACTACATTTATATAAAAATTCAGCAACAGGAGAAACTAATCTATGGTAAGCAAAAGTTCAATGGTAGTGACATATGAGTATAGAGACTGACTGGTAGTTGTTGCTTGGAAGGTTGGTGGTCCTCAAGCCAACTCTCAGTTTTGATGATTCACTAGAAGTCACATAACTCAGAAATACTGATACTCATGGTTATGGTTTGTTACAGTATAAAGATACAAGTGAAAATTAGCAAAGATAAAGCCACATACAATGTAATCCAAATGAAGTCAAGCACAAACTTCCAGTTTTTCTCTCTCAGTAGAGTCATGTAGACAGCACTTAATTCTTCCAGCAATAAAGTGTAAAAGCAAATATGAAGTTTTTCTAATCCCTGGTGCCCAGGGATTTTATTGGGAGTTACTCACATAGGCGTGGGTCATACATATGACAGATTTACTCTACTAAGTCTCCAGGACCTTCAGAGTTTAAACTGATACTGAATGAACAGTTAAGATGCAGAAGTAAATTCTTTCAATTTACATAAATAGTGGAAGACAGATGGTGAAAGTACAATGCAGGTTCTCTGTTTACGAATTCCACTTTTTCTTAAACATAAAAAGTTACCTCATCTAGATGTGTCTCTCTATATCAAGCTCTCCAAATTAATAAAGTAATTATCTATTAGGCTAGTTTTACTTTATATTAATAAAAAATGTGGAGAGGGGATTGTGTAAGGTTAATATTTTTGAAAATATATTTTAATAATGGAATTTAACAAGTAAAATATAAAATCCAGCACAGATACTGTAACAACAAAAGCTCTATTTATGATATTAGGGAGGAATCAAACATAAAATAATAATAGGGAGAGACTATAATTTGATATATATATACATAGATTTATATATCTAAATTTAAGATGATGCAGTAAAAGTTCTAGAAGTGGTTAAGTAAAGATGGAAATGATCAAAATTACATTTAATGTTAATAAAAATAAGAGCTACAAGTTGTAGAAGATACTGTAACAACAAAAGCTGTGTTTATGAGATTATGGAGGAATAAAACAAAATGATAGGAAGGAACTATAATTTTATATATATACATAGATTTATAGATAAATTTAAAATGGTGCAGTAAACATTCTAGAAGTAGATGAGAATGATTAAAATTACCTTTTACGTTAATAAAAATAATAGCTAAAAGTTACAGAGCACTTTCTATAAATTATATATGCTCTCAACAACACCACAACATAGGTACTACTAACATTTTAATCTTATAAAACAGAAAACTAAGTAGCAGAGGAATTAATAATTTTCAAAATCACAAATACCTCGTAAGCTTGTAGAACAAGAGTTTTGACATAGGCTATCTAGATGCATACTCTTTGCTATGAAACTGTATTCCACACTCTATCTCACAGTAAATTATGTTGGCATTGTAAATGTTATCAAATATAAATAACTCAGTTAACAAAGAAGCCAAATAAATTGTATATATATAAATATTCTTTAATTGGTTTAAAGAAATATTCATTTATTTTAGCAATTTTATCAAATTATGGAAACATAGGATTAAGAAATAATTAATATATTTGAACTTAATATTCAATATATTTAAAAGAATTATCCATTTCCTTATGATGAGTAATCAGAAAGATATTCCAGATAAGCATCTGTCTGATAGAAAATAGTTGCCTCATATTTGATGGGTATTAGTATCACTTGATATATAGTGAATAATTGGAAATTACAAAGAAATGCAAGAGGTAAATAAACAGGAAAAACAGAATAAAAATGGATAAATTTATGAAAAAATGCTTGACTTCAGACTAATTAAGGAAATAGAAATCAAGTTTATGATAGGGAAATCTGAATGTTTTTTGGCATAAAAAGCAATGCAAAATAGATTAAAAAGTCATACAATATATTGATTAATACACTGAAATGGTCTAGTAGGGAAGGTTTAATGAACATTTAAACAGGTTCCATCCTAGTTCCCTAAGATTTTCTTAGCATTCTCCCATTTCTGTGTGCTTGCCTCTTGTAACATGGCTCTTTTCAGGTTTTCAAAATAGTAGTCCGCAGCAAATAAGGTTGTGTGTTTCCTGAGTCACATCAAGGTGTAGGAAAAAGAGTACTTCTTCCCTACTTAATAAATAAATTTTGCATTTCATTACAATTGCCCATATATCTCATCTGAAAAACAACTGTGGGAAGAGAAATGATTTTGTTTATATGGGTACACTTAGTTAAGCTATTTAGGTTGGTGCAAAAAATTGCAGTTACCACAATACACTGTTAATGGATGTGATAACTGCTAAAAATGTATACAAATTAGTTAGCTGTCATATTTTGTAACTTAAAATTAATGTACACTAAGAATATTAAAGTCTGTCTCTTATAAATACATTTGCACGTATGAAAACAAAGATATAAATATGTATGACAATGGCAGCATTATTTGTAATAAGCATTATTACCTGTCATCAAGTAATATATATATTGAGAAAGGGTAATTAAGATATTCTGGTATGTGCAAAAATGGAATTCTCGTAAGCTATTTACAAAAACTGTTAGACCATACCTAGAACATTCATAGGTGAAAGTCTTTTCAACAAATAGTGCTGGGAAAAACGGGTATTGATATGCAAAAGAATATAGTTGAACTCACCTTGCATCATGTATAATAATTTCTCAAAAGGTATTAAAAATATAACATGAAAGCTACAACTATAAAACTCATAGAAGAAAATACGGGGAAAGCTTCATGACATTGGATTTGGCAATGATTTCTTTGATATGACACTAAACATAGACAACAACAAAAAATATATAAATCGGACTTCATCAAAATTGAGAATGTTTGTCTATTAAAGGACACCATCAATAGAGTGAGCAAACAGCACACACAATGGGAGAAAATATTTATAAATCATATATCTGATTAGGGATTAATATCCAAGACATATAAAGAACTCTTATAAATCATCATCATCATCAACAACAACAAACAAATGTAAAAGTTGTCAGAATCAAAATAGAGTCATCAATGTTATGAAAACCCTGATAAACAGAGTTAGAGAAGTCCATGAAAAGAGGGTTCTCACACTTCTATGACTAAAAAAAGACTCCACAAAACACACAACCTTGCACAAAGGCCATCACAACCTTATATGAAATATACTTCTGCAAAAACAACTGCCCAGCACTGTCTGCTCAACGTTAGACTAGTGTTAAGCTGTTACTGATCTCTGTAGTTGAGTATAATTATTTAAAAACAACTATAAAATCCTTCTTATTTTTTCCTTTAAAAACTTTTGTCTTTACCTTGCTGAATATGCACATAGTTTACTATGGCATGTGTATTCTCATTGAAATGCTCTATTCCCAAATAAATATCTTTTTTTTTTTAGAGAACCTTTCTTAGTTTATTAGATTGACACAAACAACCGAATTGAAAAATGGGCAAGGACTTGAATAGATATTCCTCTAAATAAATTATATGCATGGCCAATAAATACATGAAAAGATACTCATCTCCTATCATTAGAGAAATGCAAATCAAAACCACAGTTGGATATCACTTCATATCCATCAGGCAGATATTATAAGAAAACAAAAACAAAAACAAAAAAAATAACAAATCGGTGAGGATGTGGAAAAATTGAACCTATTGTGCCTTGCTGGTGAAACTGTAAAATGGTGTATCTGCTATGGAAAATAGTATGTTGGTTCTTTAAAAATTAAACATTGAATTACCATATGATACAGGGACTCCATTTCTGGGTATCTATACCCAAATGAGTTAAAAGCAAGGACTCAAACAGATATTTGTATGCCCATGTTCATAGCAGCATTATTTATAATACCCCAAAGGAGGAAACAACTCAAATGTCCATCAGTGCATAAATGGATAAACAAAATGCGGTATATTCATACAATGGGATATTATTCAGCCTTAAAACGGAGTTAAATTCTGACACATGCTACAATATGGATGAAGATTGAAGATTTTAAGCTAAGGGAATATGTCAGACTCAAACAAATGTTGTATAATTTTCATCATATGAAGTACCTAGTGTACTAAAATTTATAGATACAAAAAGTAGAATAGTACTTGCTAGGGCCAGGGGGAGGGAATGATGGGGAGTATTTGTTTAATGGCACAGAATTTCAGTTTGGGAAAGTAAAAATCTTCTGGAGATGGATGGTGATGATAACTGCAAAATAATGTGAATATACTTAATGCCATTGAATTGTACACTTTAAAATGCTAAATTCTATGATATGTATATTTTACCACAATTTACGAACTGGCAAAAATTAGACCTGTATGTTCTCTATCTATGAAAATATATACTTAATATTTAAAACAGATAGCAACAGATATGTTAAAATATGATATGCATGTAAATGCATAGAAAATGCCGAACAGGTGAGAGAAGAGGGTTGAGATTTTGTATTTATGTTTGCTGACACATTTTTCTTTGTTACAGTCCTGCCCTTATCTGTTAATGATAATGTATTCATGTCTTGTACTAAAAAAACATCAAATAGCAATAAGGAAATCACTATAATATACAACACATTAATTTCTGATAAACACATGCACATTCTACCAATAAAACAAGAAAAAATATACAACTTGAGGAAAAAATAAAACAGTGATTTCAATGATTTAATCACAGGATTTATTTTTATACTTCCAAGAGGATGACCATATTTTCCTTTTGTATAGAGAATCACAAAAGATGAGTATTAGAATTAGGACATCAATTAAGAAAGATAGATGTGAAATTGCTACTTCCTCTTTTAGAAACACCCTTATGCCTAACCTTTTTCTTGAACCTAACAAGATGATTTTTTTCAGGGAGCTGAAAAAGGCAAATACAGAAAGGGAGAGGCTAGGGGCAAAAAAACTGAGAAATGTCAGGGACATGGGTGTCATATGAATCATGAAACACAACAATGCCTAGGATCTTCAATAAATAATAAACTCTCATGTTATTATAATCTTCATCACGCGTTTGCTAATCTCAGTAAGGTAGTTTAATAACACCAAAAATAACTCATACTCTAAACTACATCAAGTTGTTTTAAACGAAGGCCCTTCAAAAATGAAGACATAAGCCCCTTGTTCTATTTGGATCAATGTGTCTGAGCACCTGCTTGATCCTTCTAAACCCGGTTGAATCTGAGGACATAATTCTGTCTACTTGTCTTACGTTACTGCCACATCTATCTGATATACTTCCCTATAAATAAAGTCACTTAAGAGCTTCCGCTCCCAAAGGACAAGTAAAACTTGTAGGCTTTTAGATAATGTTTCTGCAGTGGTAATATTGGGATTGGAGAGATTCCATCAACAGTAGCTAACACATTTTCATAGCTTACCTCCTTCTAAGCATTATTTCAAAAAACGGGCGTTCTATTATGGAAACAACATATAGACATTGAGTTATTTTATAAAATACAGTAATTTTAAGAACATAGCAGATTGCAATAGTACTTTGGGCATTTATATTACTGCAACTCATGTTCTTTTAATGGCAACCCAGCCACTAGATAACAGTAATGGTACATTCTGAAAGTATTAAACATCCACAATTGAGAATTACTTTCTGAGGAAACAAGAATTCATGAAAAAATTATTTTTTTCCAAAAGAGTCCCTTGGTTCTATTTAAAAAATGTGGTTCTAACTGGTTAAAAGGATAAATACCATCAATGAGGAAAAATTTGAACAGAAGTAAAAACATTACCAGTCTAAGCTTAAATAAACAAACCAACCTTTCTCTACACAGCAACTTAAAGACAAGTGAAATCTGGACACACAGACAGTATCTCTCTCTCTGCCTCACACAGATACACACACATTATTCTAATTTTAGATAGATGGATAGATAGATATCACATTTATATATAGATATATATGTGGAGTAGAATCATTCTTAACCACTTTTAACTAAGCAGTTTTTGTGCCAGATAATTTTGCTGTTTTCTCTCCAAAGCGTAATAGTTGCTCCCAGCACATTGAATGACTAAACCATTTCTTATGTGGTAAAAGCAAAATAGTACTGAAGTAATATATATATATATATATAAAAGATACATATATAATATATATGATACATATTATATATATAAAAGATACATATATAATATATATCATATATAATATATATGATACATATTATATATATATAAAAGATACATATATAATATATATCATATATAATATATATGATACATATTATATATATATAAAAGATACATATATAATATATATATAATATATATTATATATCTTATATATAATATATAAGATATATAGGATATATATTATATAAGATATATAATTATTATTATATATAATATATATATTATATAAGATACATATAATTATTATTATATATAATATATATTATATAAGATATATATAATTATTATTATATATAATATATATTATATAAGATATATATAATTATTATTATATATAATATATATAAGATATATATGATATATCTTATATAATTTATAAAGATATCTTATATATTATATATAAGATATCTTATATAATATATATAGTATAGATAAGATATAATATATATATATTCTTCAGAATCCATCAATTAAATTATATTATTAACAAGAATCAATTATGTTTGTTCACAAACAAAACTTGTAGATGTGGGAAAAATAACCTTTTTTTAAAGCTATACATAATGCTTGTAAAAAACTCAAATGTGAGTTACCAAAAGAAAGTTAACAATGTGGGAAAGAAATTGTAAACTTCTTTTTTTTATCATGAAAATGAGTAGGAGTTTCAAATCAGGTTGCTATACATGAACATCTGTTCTTGTGCCTGTGTTTGTCCTAAACGCCTTGAGTAGATACTATTTGTTACAGGGTAAGTATAATGAGTTCGTTTCTCTTCTTAGCGGTAAGCTCAGAAGTAGACAAGTGACTCAGTTCTAGCTTTTGGAACAGTTTTATCACTTTTAGAAGTGAACTCAGATGAACGAACCATGTTCTCCCTTTGGAGTCAGTGTATAAGAATGCAGTTCCTACTCTTGTTCGACCATAAAGGAGGGAGATGACCATACAGAGGATGGCAGGGGCCAAAAGTAGGCAGTAGTTGGGTCCTTGAAAACATCGCTGAGATGCTAAATTAACCAAACCCTGCTGTACTTAGGAACATCTTATTTTACACAATATATCTTATTGCTTGAGTTTTCTATTACTCCTTGCTGAAATGATCCTATTGAGTACATTAATGGTAGGCCAGCATTTTTCAAATGTGTCTGTATACTAGGCTTACTTGAGACATTAAAATGTGGCAATGCCCAATACACACCCTCAGCAAGGTAAATCACAATCGTCAGGCATTGGTGATTTTAAAATTCCTCCATTTGACTCCATTTTACAGCCCTTGTTCAGGAGCACATAGGCAGAAAGATGAGTTTTCTCTGCAGTATTATAAAGTCTTCGACTCAACTACCTCTTCTGTTAAATAAAAGAACAGATTTTTGGAGTCTGTGTAAGTTAAAGCTCTTAAGATCAGGAGAGCAGGCTGCCTCCTTATTCTGTGTTGGAACTGCTTTATCTTTACTCCAGTGTCTCCACCGAGCAAGTTTAAGTCACTACAGGCTCTTCTCTGTTTCTACCTCTGGAAACATCACTACTGGGCAGAGTGTTCACTTTCTCAGGGAAACAGTTGTTTATGCTTTCATTATGTGTCACATCACTTTTGACAACTGCTGTGTATTCATTGGGAAGAGGAGGGACTCAAACAAGGTTGGCCATATGTTCATTAAGAAACAATTAACTTCATTATTTGATAATGATGATTATCTTAAGTGCTTAAAATCCATATCTGTTTGTTTTTGTACTTTTAAAATAACCAAACATGGAAATTTGCATGAGTTCCACTGCAGAAAAAGAAAAAAAAAAAGCTGCTCTTACCTTTTCAGCAACTTGAATTATGGTAACTCAATTCTAGCTTTCCTGGAATTGTATTAGAATACGTTTTTTAGGAGTGTCCCAAATAATTGATCTATTGATGGTGTTTTCTTTCTTTTCATTTGGCAACTGTTATTTCATTTGATTGTTTATATCTTTAATTTTATTGCAATGAGATTTTTAAAAGAATTGTGATGCATATGTGTTATATTTATGTTATTGGAGTCTTTTTAGGTTTCATCATATATTATAAAATGAACTATAATATAGCCACAACCAATGTAATGCCAGGGATAACTAGTTATTTAATTACCTGTAACTATAACTGTAATAGCACTTATACATGTGGTTCAGATAGAAAGATAATTGATATAGATAGATGATGATAGATAGATAGATAGATAGATAGATAGATAGATAGATAGATAGATGAATAGGTAGATAGATGCCTTTATAAAGTAGACAGAAAGCCTGTGAAGATAGAACTGGAGCTTCTTTTCTTTTCAGTTATTGTATTATTTGTCTTTTTTTTTTCTTTTTTTTGCAGACGGAGTTTCACTCTGTCACTCAGGCTCGAGTGCAGTGGTGCCTTTCATCGCCACTCATCGCCTTCCAGGTTCAAGCGATTCTCCTACCTCAGCCTGCTGAGTAGCAGGGATTACAGGGCCTGCCACCAAGCCTGGATAATTTTTTTTTGTATTTTTAGTAGAGACGGGGTTTTCCATGTTAGCAAGGCTGGTCTTGAACTCCTGACCTCAGGTAGTCCGCCCACCTCAGCCTCCCAATGTGTTGGAATCACAAGCGTGAGCCACCGTGCCCAGCCAAAGCTGGAGCTTCTTTACAATCACTTCTGGGTGTTTGCAGAAGCAACTAGGACTGAGATCACATTTCTATATTCGTCTTACTGTTTGTCATTGCTGAAAGCCAGGTACACAGTGTGAATATGCCTGGCCTCTCAGGCAGAGCCAGTCACATCAAAGGGAAGGAAGAGGCCTTAACAAGCCAGGTGGAAGCTGGCTTGGCTGATATCCCCACTTGCTAGAACTGTGCACATAAAGTGTCTTTCCAAGACAGCTGCTTGCCATGAAGTTGACCCACAGTGGAGGAAGAGCCTCCAAGTATATTTATTTCCATCTCCTCTTCAAGATGAAGCCTGAGCTTCTCCAACTTTAAGGGTATCACGGGGCTTTTAAAGACATATTTTAATTACTTTTTGTGATTTAATCTTTTTTTTTTGATGTAGGGATAATCTATAATGAGCCTTGATGTCTTTCTTCAATTTGCACAGTCCAGCAGAAATCATTAAAATTTGTGAATTGGGAAATGGAAAAATCTCTGTATTTTCCCCCTTAGGCCTCTCAGCCCATGATGAGAGGGGCTGCCATGAAGGTCTTTGACATGTTCTGGAGACATTTTCCCTATTGTCATTACATATGCAAATTTCTGCAGCAAGCTAGAATTTCTCCCCAGAAAATGGGGTTTTCTTTTCTGTCTTTTTTTTTTTTTTTTTGCCTAAGTCAACACATCTTTATTAAACACCTGCAGTTACTGGGAGGAGGCGATGATGCTGGACACACTGTCAAAGTCGATCTTCTCTACAATATTCAAGGATTTAATGCTCTCTTCCTGGTTACAGATGAACATCGGCCCTGACTCATTAGCACTCCAGCCATATTTGCTCATCTACACCTTTAGTTGGCTGGCTGACAGATCACCAAACATTTTACCAAGCAGCCAGCATTCCGATGTGCTGGTAAGTGATACCCACGACATGGCAGATAAACTTTCAGACAGAGTCTTCAAAGCCGGTTATACCTTCCAACAGGACCATGTTTTCCTTGCCAGAAGGCCTGAAAGTGGCAGGTCTCCAGCAAGTCCCCGAGGTGCAAAATCTGTTGGATTGCCTGCTCTTCTTGTTGTGCTGGTGGATCACGCACGTGGACAGGGTGAAGTTGGTGTGCGGCAGGTGTTGAGGGCCTTCAGCAGGATTTGGGCAGTGACCGTGGTCTGAAAAAAATGCTGGGTTGAACTGGTACAACTTCAGGACAGCCAGGTTGGCTTCTAGATCATAGGCATTCTCCTCGGCCTGCATCTCCAGTAGCACTCCAGGGTGGCCAGGATTGTATCTGTCAATGTCCTTAACCAACTTGACCCCGTTGGCTCTCATTTGCTCAAACATTGCCGTGACTACTGTCACCTTCCACAACCAGGGCTGGAGGCTAACACCAGACCTGGATTGCATCCTCCAGGACCGGAAGGGGTGGGGTTTTCTTTTCTGTTGCATCCTCAGGCTGCATACTTTTGAAACTTTTATGCTGTGCTTCCTCTTAAATGATATGCAGTTTAGAAATTTTTCCCCACCATACCCTAAATCGTCTCTCTCAAGTTCAAAGTTCCACAGATCTCTAGGGCAGGGACAAAACGCTTCCAGTCTCTTTGCACAGCAGGAGGACCTGTACTCCAGTTCCCAACAAGTTTCTCATCTCCCTCTGAGAACACCTCAGCCTGGACCTTATTGTCTGTATCACTATCAGCATTTTGGTTAAAGCCATTCAAGAAGTCTCTATGAAGTTCCAAAGTTTGCAACATCTTCCAGTCTTCTTCTGAGCCCTCCAAACTTTTCCAACCTCTGCTTGTTACCCGGTTCCAAAGTTGCTTCCACATTGTCAGGTATCTTTACAGCAGTGCATCACTACCAAGTACGAATTTACTGTTCTCATGCTGCTAATAAAGGCATACCTGAGACTGGGTAATTTATAAAGGAAAGGGGTGTAATTGACTTACAGTGCCCTAGGGGTAGGGAGGCCTCAGAAAGTTTATAATCATGGTGGAAGAGTAAGCAAACAATTCTTTCTTCACATGGCAGCAGCAAGGAGAAGTGCAGAGTGAAGTGAGGAAATAGCCCCTTATAAAACCATCAGGTCTCATGAGAACTCAGTCACTATCATAGAACAGCATCATGGGGGTAACCAGCACCATGATTCAATTACCTCCCACCAGGTCCCTCCCATGACGTGGGGATTATGGGAATTAAGATTCAAAATGAGATTTGGGTGGGGACAAATCCACATTGTATTAGGTGCTATTCTCTAGACACTGAAAGCATCACTTCTGTAGGCCAATTGAGGTCAGGAAAACCTGGGCTTCATTGTTTCAAACACATTGACTGAGCTATATACAGGCCCAAACTCAGGGTCACACAGCTTTCCTAGTAGGATGCTAAATTTGAAGAACAATTTTTACCAAGATGTGAATTATGAATTTAGCTTTTTCAGAAGTTCTTTTTTTTATAATTAGTTTATAAAACATCTCCTGGCAGCACAGTCTGCTCTCTGAGATAAGAAGATATTGGTTTTCTGACAATCACAGTTAATTTGGGTATTGGCTTAGCTGAATTCATCAATTTCCTGAAAGCACAGTTGTGCTAACGTGGACCATTCAATTTGACTATCTCAGAATTTTCATACTTCATACCTCTCAATTCCGAGAACTATCACATGTCAGTGAACCTCTATCCACTTCATCAAATCTCAATTACATTTAAAGTTTTATCATTTGTAGTATAGCATGTCGACATACTCGACATTCTATTTAACCTTAAAAATATGGTTCCTATTGTGATCTGGTTAGTGGATAATCAAAATCAAAAGCTTTTGCACCTTAAAGGAAACAATGAACAGAGTGAAGAGACAACTTAAAGAATGGGAAAAATGTTTGCAAACTTTACATCTGATAAGCAGCTAACATCTAAAATATACTCAACTCAGTAGCAAAAAAAAAAAAAAAGTATACCTGTTTACAGAATGTACAAAGGATCTGAGTAGACCTTTCTCAATAAAAGAAATACAATTGGCTAACAGATATATGAAAAAATGCTCAACATCAATACTCATGAGAGAAATGCAATCTAAAACCACAATGATATATTGATATTTTACCTCACATCTGTTAGAATGGATATAATCAGAAATAAAAAATATGACAAATGTTGGCAAAGATAGAGAGAAAAAGTAACCCATGCACACTGGTGGGAATGTAAATCATAGATTTCTTTATGGAAAATGATATGACAGTTCCATGAAGAATTAAAAGAAGATCTACTATATGATTCAGCAATTCATCTTTTGAGCATATAACCAAATGAAACGAAATCAATATATTGATTAAAGAATTCCACTCTTAATATTCACTTCTGAGATAATTTTCAGTACCAACTATCTTAGGTCATATTCCTTTGAAATGATTTGTTAAGGAAGTCCTTCCATGAAAAAGTCACTAAAGGGCTGGGGGCAGTGGCTCACACCTGTAATCCCAGCACTTTGGGAAGCTAAGATGGGAGGATTGCTTGAGCCCAGAAGTTTGAGGCCAGCCTGGATGACAGAATGAGACCCCATCTACACACACACACACACACACACACAAACACACATACACACACAATAGTAAAGAAAAAAATAAAGCCAGGTGTGGTGGTGCATGCCTGTAGTCCCAGCCACTCGGGTGCTGAGGTGGGAGGATACCTTGAGTTGGAAGGTCAAGGCTACAGTGGTTGCACCACTGTACTCCAGCCTGGTGACAGATTGAGACACTGTCAAAGAGAAAGAAGGAAAGAAAGAAAGAGAGAAAGAAAGAGAGAGAAAGAAGGAAAGAAAGAAAGAAAGAAAAGAAAGGAAAGAAAGAGAGAGAAAGAAGGAAAGAAAGAAAAAGAAAGGAAAGAAAGAGAAAGAGAGGGAGAGAGAGAGAGAAGGAAGGAAGGAAAAAGAAAGGAAGGAAGGAAGGATGGAAGGAAGGAAGGAAGGAAGGAAGGAAGGAAGGAAAGAAGGAAGGAAGGAAGGATTAGTAAAAGAGTAGAGATGGTAGGACATAAAATTAGAGAAAGCTAGACATGAAGGAAGGAAAGAAGCAAAGAAACAGCAGCAAAGGAGTAGAAATGGCAGGACATAAAAACGGAGAAAGTTAGATATGGGGTGATCTCAGAGGAAAGCTTCACCTGGTCCTACAGGGTAATTATGAAATGAAAGCAGACACAATAGTTGAAAAATGCTTTTATTGAAGTTTTTAATATATGTCTTTAAATTATCAAAATGCAAAACAAAAAAATTGAAAGATTAAAAATTGTAATATAGATATATAAATATGTGTTATGTAGGAGAATAAAGTACAGAATATCCCTAAGGTGATATTATATAAACACTTCTCTCAATTGAAATTCAAAAACAGTCAAAATATTGATGAATTATAAGTTTGAGGCTATTTTTCTTATTGATGTTTAGTTTATATAAAATCAAACTCAATATTTTTAGAAGTACATTTAGATGAATTTTGACAAACATATACAGTTCTTTAATCATATAATCAATATGTAGAATGTTTCAATGAAAAAATACCATCCACACACATTAGTTGCCATTCACTACTCTCTACACTCAGCCCCTGAAACCCACTAACCTTATTTCCATCCCTAGAACATTGTAATTGTAGAGTGTCACATAAATGAAATTATATGGCAGGTAGTTATTTGTGTCTGTTTTATTTTGCTTCACCTAGTTTGTTTTATTCTATTGTTTATATTTACCATATGAATATGTTAGAATGTATTCTCTCCCTTAATATACATGCTACAAATTCATCCACAAGAACTATTAACAGCATGAAAACCATTCAGTTATGATGGACATTTGGGTTATTTTCATGGACTTAAAAAAATTATGAATAATAACAATTCTAAACATTTTGTGTTACTTTTTGTATGTAAATAAGTTTTTCTCCCCTTGGGTAAATGTAATTGCGAAGGCATAGGTGATTTTAGCCTTAAGGGATAAGTGTACGTTGAACATTACACGTAAATGATTGATTGTTTTGTGGAGCGGCTATAAAATTCTCTGTATGGATGGATCTGTATGTATAAAAGAGAATAGAGAACTCAGAAACCCATGTAAAAGGTTGGTTAATGTTGAGAGTTCTTTATATATTTTAGAAATAAGTGTTTTTTCATTGTTCGTATCACAAGAATAGGAAAAAATATTTGCAACCCCCAAACCTACAACAATGTTGTTTTTTCTTTTGCATTCTCTTTATATGGAATTTTGCAGAAAAAAATTTTCAATTTTGATGAAATGAAATTTAGATTGGTTTTCTTTTATGTATAGTTCTTTAAGTGTCATGTCTGAGAACTCTTCATCAAGATCTAGGCCCTGAAGATTTTCTCTGATGTAATTTCCTAAAAGTTTTGTAGGTTTGTATTTAAATTTAAATCTTTTTACCCAAGATTTTTATTATTTTTAATAAGATGTGAGATTTAGGTAAAGGTTTGCTTGGGGGAAGGGCCAAGGATATTCGATTAATAAAGCACCATATGTTGAAAATGTTGTCCTCTATCCAATGCATTGATTTTTCACCTTTGTCCAAATCAGTTGGCTGTACTGAAGTGGCACTGTTTCTGGGTTCTCTATTCTATTTTATTAATCTATGTGTCTATTTCTTCACCAATAACACATAGGATGACTACTATAGCTATATGGTTTCAATTCAGGTAAATTGATTGTTTCCACTATATTTTTTTTCAAAACTGTTTACTTTCAAGTTTTTTTTATGTCTTTCCCTAAATGCTTTAGAAAAATCTTATTTATATCTAAAAAAACTTTCTGAGGTTTCACTAGAAATTGTCTTAAATCTGTATGTCTATTTGAGTAGACTTGACATTTTGGTTATTCATAGTCTTCTGACCCATGAACACAGCACGTCTCTCCACTTATTTAGATCTTCTTTGATTGCTTCTATCAGTGTTTTGCAGTTTCTGAAATAAATATCTTTTAAATGTTATTAGGTTTACACCTACTAGTTTGTTTCGAGTATAATTATAAAATATTTGGAGTATTTCCATTTTTTTTCTCTACTGATTTCTAGGTTATTTCCATCACGTTCTAAAAATATGCTTTTTATGATTCATGTTTTTAAAGTGTACTAAGTTTTTTGTATGGACCAATATATGATTTTTTTTTTTTTTTTTTTTTTTTTTTTTGAGACGGAGTCTCGCTCTTTCACCCAGGCTGGAGTGCAGTGGCGCAATCTCGGCTCACTGCAAGCTCCGCCTCCCGGGTTCACGCCATTCTCCTGCCTCGGCCTCTCCGAGTAGCTGGGACTACAGGCGCCCGCCACCACGCCCGGCTAATTTTTTGTATTTTTAGTAGAGACGGGGTTTCACCGTGGTCTCGATCTCCTGACCTCGTGATCCGCTCGCCTCGGCCTCCCAAAGTGCTGGGATTACAAGCGTGAGCCACCGCGCCCGGCCCAATATATGATTTTGTTTGTTTTCGTTTTTAGTGAATAGTCCATGTATAATTAAAAAGAATAAGAACATATATTCTCCTGATGTTGACGTGTTTTACAATTATCAATTAGGTCAAGTTGTTTAATGACATAGTTTGTTTCTTCTTTATGCTTACTGATTTTCTGTCCACTTGTTCTGTTAATAAGAAGGAAGTGTTGAAGTTTCCAACCATAACACTTGATTTGTTTATTTCTAGTTCTAGTTCTGTGAGTTTTGGTACTTGTATTCTGTAGTTCTGGGCTATAGGTGCATGCACATTTAGGAGTTTTATGTTCTCTTGAAGAATTGACTACATTATTATGTATTTGCTCTTTTTATCTCTAGTAATATAACTTTTTCTGAAGTGAGTTTTGAAGTGTTAACTTTTAGTTCCTGGGTACATTACCAGAATATTCTATGTGTACAAAATCATTAGTCATTGCAGGCTTACCATTTTTGTCAAGAATGTTTTTGTTTTGATTTTTGACCACTGATTGAATTTTAGTTTTTCCCAACCACTAAGGACAACATAATAATTATAAAACTAGTTTTCAAACTTTAATAAATGTCTGTTAAATTATTTTCTATAGTAGTTTTTTTATATCTACATTTATCTTGGGTAATTAGCACCTTTATAAATGTCGATTGTTGTAGATAGAAACATGGCACATCTTTCCTTTGTTCAAGTTTTAATTTAAATATTTTAGTACATTAATTTCCTTTATATAGCTAAAACATTTTGCAATATTTTGGTGTTTTATGCATTCTTTTCAATAAAATTATTCCCTATTCATATTTTCTATTAAACTATTGCTTAAATGTTTATGTTCCATAGACTTCTATCTTGTGGTAATTTACATCACAAATGTTTTTATTACATTTTCTTCTGTGGTGATCTAAGATTCTCAGACTTTTTACAAAATTCGATATGCAGATATCTTATTTTTTTATTGATAAGAGGTTCTTTAGAAATTAAATGATTAAGTTGTTCTTAATAATTCCTAATAAAAATATCTATTATAAAACAATGTTAACTTTATGTTGTTATGAGGCATTCCTTGTATTCTTAATAAAGACTTTAGATTTATTTTTTGAGTCCCTCTGTTCTTATAATTTATATATCCTGTCTCAGCATGTACTCTAATAAGTGCATGCTACATTTTAATAATACTTTTAGTCCTCTTGTTTATATTATGTATTCTTTCTCTCCTACTAAATAATTATTGCATTATTTAGGTAACTTTTACTTTAGTGGTGTAGCCTCATTATAGTTTTTTTAATTACCAATGTTATATCTATATTCATTCATAAGTACTTTACAGGAATAGTTTTAAATTTTTATAATTGATTAATCAGCTTTGTAATAAACATTTTGCTAGTTTTATTCAATACATTATGAGTATTCTTTATGTTACTCCTGGAATAGTTTACTTAAGGATAATATGATAATATGTTTATGAATCATCCAGGCTAAAGATAATCTAAATTGTGAAGTTTTAATGTATTTCTTTGATATCTTTTCCTCATTTTGTTAACAATTATTAACTATTAAGTATATTTTATTCACAGATTTTTGGACATTTCTATTTTTCTTTAGAAATGTGCCTATTTTATCAAGATTTTCAAAATTTAGAACATAGTGTTACTTTACTTTTAAAATTTCTATATATAGCACTACTGGTTTATTTCTTCTTATGTTCTCATACATATTTTTTCTAAGATCTTGTAATATTTTTGTAATTAAAAATAGCAATTTGTTTTTACATCCTCCTCTGCCTAAGCACCCACAATGTTCTAACAAAATAAATCCATACTTGGTGTTTGCGTTTAAGTTTGTTTTGAAAAGTCAAGTTACAGTATTTATTTTTTCTTTCTCTGCTTTTTTTTGTTTAATACATATAAATTACGCACTTTTAAAACTCTCACTCACATCACCACATGTAACCATGTGTAGAAAAACGTAAATGTCCACATAAGTCACACTGGAGTCTAATTAAAATGATAGTCCTTTTACGATAATGTAGTGCTCTTTACAGTAAATTATAGCATATGGTACAGGAAAGAAAAGGTGATTAATAGTACCTAATACTCTTCATAGTATTCATATGTCCAGATACGGTCTTCCTCTTAAAATATATAGGTCCAATAATAATCTCTGTTGGTTATGAAGTGATAACTCCTTGTGGTTTTTAGATTTACATTTCGCTGATAGTGAGTGACATTGAGTACCTTTTCGTAAACTCATTGGTCATTTCTATGTCTTTTTTTGAGAAATGTTTATTTAATTATTTTGTCTATTTTTAAATTGGTATGTTTGTTTTTATTCTATTGAATTATAGGACTTCTTTATATTTTTTAGGTATTAACCCTTTAGCAGATATATGATTTACAAATATTTTCTTCATTTTTATAGGTGAATTTCCATTTTGTTCATTTTTTCCTTTGAAGTGTAGAAAATGTTTGACATAGCTCCATTTGTGTGTATTTGTTTTTGTTGTTTATGCTTTTGCTGTCGTATCCAAGAAATCATTGTCAAGACCAATGTCAAGAAGCTTTTCTCCTGTGTTTCCTTCTAGGAATTTTATTAATCCTTCACATATTATTGTTTAATTCATTTTAAGTTGATTTTTCTGTATGGCATATGATGAGGGACCAATTACAAAAGATAACTTTTGGTTTTTTGAGACAGGGTCTTGCTCTGTTGCCCAGGCTGGTGTGCAGTGGCACAATCACAGGTCACTGCAGCCTCCACCTCCTGGCTCTAACGATCCCCCCAGCTCAGCCTCCTGAGTACCTGGAACTACAGGTGTGCACTACTACACCCGGCTAATATTTTTATTTATTTTTTTTTTTGTAGAGACAGAGTTTTGCCATGTTTCTCAGGTTGGTCTCAAACTCCTGCACTCAAGAAATCTGCCCGCCTCAGCCTCCCAAAGTGCTGGGATTATAGGCATGAGCCACTGCACCCAGCCAGATAATAAATATTGTTGTGGATGTAGAGAAAAGGGAACCCTTATATACTGTTGATAGAAATGCAAATTGGTGCAACAACTATGGAAAAAAAGGGTGGACGTTCCCCGCCAAATTATGAATGAAAATATCATATAATCTAGCAATCCCACTTCTGTATATACACTCAAGAAATTGAAATCAGGATCTCAAAAAGATATCTGCACTCCCATGTTCATTGCAGCATTATTCACGATAGGGAAAACATGGAAGCAACCAGAATATTTATCAATGGATGAATGCAAAAATAAAATATGGTATATACATACAATTGAATATTATTCAGTTTTTACAAAGAAGTAAATTCTACCACTTGCTACAACACAGATAAATCTGGAAGACATTATGCTGAGTGATATACACCAGAAACAGAATGACAAATGCTACATGATCCCATTTATATGAGAAAAATCTAAAATAATCAAACTCATAGAAGTAGAGGCTAGAATAGTGGTTTCAAGGGACTGAGGGGAAGGGGAAATGAAGATTTATTAGCCAAAGTTTAAAAAGTTGCAGTTATACAAAAAGAGTAAGCCCTGGAGATCTATTGTATTGCATAGAGTCTATAGTTAACAATATCATTTGTATACTTAAAAATGTGCCCAGAGGGTAGATGTTATGTTAAATGTCCTTATCACTGTAATAATAACAACAATAACTGAAGAGGGTGGGAGAAAACTTTTGGAGGTAATGTATTAAGTTTATGGCATAGATTGTGGGAATGATTTTACATGTGCATACTTATCTGCAAACTTATCAAGCTGCATATAATAAATATTTACATCTTTTTGTGTCAATCATACATTATTAGGGTGGTTTTAAAAATTAAAATATGTAAGTCGAAATTCATGCATTTAAATTTGTAAACATAAACAACATAGGTATATTTCTAAATATCAAAAATTCACTATTACTATTCACAGTGAATTAATATTAATAAATAAAATTCGCTATTATTTAAATCTATTATCTGAATCTCTAAAATTCACTGTTATCCAGTTTGATTCCCTATTATCCAGTTTGCCAATTCCTAAGTTATTCAGAAACAGACCTACTTATATTTTTTCCTGAAATATCCAGATGCTGCAAGAAAACCTAAGTCTTTGCCATGAACCATCAATGCACTTGGATCTGTGCATACCACAACATAAAATCTTTTAATAGATGCTTTTCCTCAGCTCTGTAGATTTTTCTTATTTGGATGCAAAGTAATACACATCCTGTTATAGAAGTGAGTCTTTCCTTTTGATTACAGGAAAAAACGTAAATGAAAAGAGATATTGGCTTTATGCCTTTATTTCTTGTACCATAAAATTATTTATTCATTAATATATTTATTTACGTCTAACTTCTTCTATAATCATGGTCATCAGCATAAGAATGTAAATTATATTTAGATTGCTGAATGTGTTCTTTTTTTTTGAGACGAGTTTCGCTTTTGTTGCCCAGGCTGGAGTGCAATAGTGTGATCTTGGCTCACTGTAACCTCTGCCTCTCAGGTTCAAGCGATTCTCTTGCTCAGCCTCCCTAGTAGCTGGGATTACAGATGCCTGCCACGATGCCTGGCTAATTTTTTTTTGTATTTTTAGTAGAGATGGGGTTTCGCCATGTTGGCCAGGCTGGTCTCGAACTCCTGACCTCAGGTGATCCATGCGCCTCGGTAGGTCTTCTAAAGTGCTGGGATTATAGGCATGATCCACCGCGTCTGGCCATGTGTTCTCTTTAAAGAAATCTCAGATATATTTTGAAAATATAGCCTTCAAAAAGTTTAAAACCAATTTTTTCATTGATAGATATATTTTCTACTTCTTCATGTATAACTTTTACATGTATCCAGACTCATCATTTCTTAATCTATTCTCACATTTTTCATATATTTTTTAAAATTTCTCACCTTTTACCATTTAACCTCCCTCTCTCTTTGTGAAGTTCGTATGTTTGTGTGTGTGTATACCCTAAAAACAAGAAGGACTAGCCAATCTACATTTCTAAAAGCGTGGACAAAAACACAAGTCAAAAAATTCAACCTTTTTTTCACAAACAGTATAAATTAATTTTATTACCTCTATAGATTTAAAATAGAAATTAGATGTAAATATAAATATAAATAAATGTAAAATTAAACAGTGTATACTATGCACAGAATTAAATAAAAGATACCATAATACAGTGAAAATTAGAAAACTTTATAATAAAATACATGGGAAATCAAATATATATGTAAATGTAGAATATTTGCAGGTCCAGAATAAGATACATAATAATTTATATGATATTTATGTGATTGGAAAATTATCAAATAAATTCTTGAAGGTTTTCAATAAACACCCGCATCTACAGCCATTATGTAACGTTAAGTCATGTTTTTGAATGCCCAGTCACATTGAAGAAGATTTTAGGAAGATTTTAAAGTGCTAAATATTTAAGTGATCACACAAAGGCTTATTTTTGTAAGGATATTATGAGTCATTATTGTTGTTTGTATATCAACTGGAATGCTGACCTAAATTTTTCTCAATTAATTTCATAAACGTAAGTGTGTTCAAGAGACATGATGAGAGAAAAGCAAGCAATATAGAGCAAAAAGAGATCAAGCTTTTGTGGTGAAGCAACTCAGAATGAATAATGTTTTTGAAAACACAGAAACTTTGTGACCTCAAGCAAGATAACACATATTAGCTTCAGTTTGCTTATTTATTAAAGTATTATTTATTAAAGTATGATTGTAATATGATACATAAATAATACTAGAAACTTTAAAAAGTACTATATTTATAAAGCATCGAACCAGAAAAGGTTATTATAATTTGTCTCATTATAGCAATTGCAATATGAAAAGAAATTAGTCCTCAAAATAAATTACTTTACTTGTTTTATTCTATTTGTGGTGACAGATGTATTATGTTGATTGTGGTAATCATTTCATAATGTATAAATTTATAAAATTATCACATTTTATACCACAACTACATATAATTTTTATCAATTAGACCACAATAAAGCTTGAGAATGTAACATATACTTCAATAATAAAAGACTACTATTAATAATATACATTTATTATTCCTATTTCTCCCTATGTCATAAAAAGAATTTTGTAAGATTTGTTTAAAATGCATATTATAGCATGTTGAAATAATTATATTAAAAATCACGGTTTAAAATTTTTTCAGAAATTATTTAAAGAATAATTCCTGATTTATGACGTAAATATAGAAAGTAATAAAATCATTAAATATACATTATTTTGGGTCATTAAAAATAGAGAATAGTAGGATCTTATCTGGAGGAACATACCTTTATCCTTAGCCAACATGCATGCAGACTTTACCAATATTCTAGTAAAAACAAATGAGTAGATATAGTAATAACAATTATATATCTGCTTGATATTTATAATTTACTCTAGATTTATGTTAAAGTTAATAGTATCCCAGAGAGTGAGAGTAGACTTTTGGATTAATTCATGTAATTAATCTAGAACATACTAAGGTTAAAAGCCTTTGTTCAGTTATCAATTAGAAGAGGTACCAAAATTGGCTGTTAACTAACCTAGTGTCCCAATACTTGTGAAGCACTCATTTACAAGCCACACAAAATAATGCCTTTGTTGTTGACATATTTATCTTTGCGATGATAATTAGTATACATATAATCTATTACCTTTACTTACTCTAGTTATAAAAAGAGCTACACTCATTTTGGAATTTGTACAATAGATGCGATACTATGGAACAACAACAGTGTTTGCTTCAGTAGCACATATATTAAAATTAGAACAAAAACAACACAATTATAGAAATCAATATGTATTGCTACTGCTGAGAAGAATATCTTAATTATACTTTTTATAATGAACTGTTTTCTAAAACTTAAATGACAATACAGCAGAAATAGGTTTAGATACACATTATTAAACTCTTAATATATACTTCATCGTATGAAATGAGTTAACTAGTTAACCATTATTTTAAATTAATTTTGAATACCATATGTATAACACACATAAATGAATTAGTTTAAATTGTATATCACCATTATTTTGTTTCTTTACAAATTAGCTTTAAAACTGCAGCTCTCTGTATATTCAAGATAATATTGTTTAATTCATAATTATACTTTTGTAAGATGTATAATAAGAGCTTTTGAGGTGCAATTATACTTCCTCTTTAAATTTTGAAGATGTGATTTAATGTGTTTAATATGGAACCCTGGGAAACAGTGAAAATAATCAGAAGCCATTTGGCAAATACTGAAATAACTGAAGAAATCAGAGGCTTAAGGAAATCATAACTTGAATTTATTTATTAGTATGTATTTAAAGAATAAAACTAAAAGTTATACATTAAAAAGATGATGTGCATTCCATAGAAGAAAAATGTTTTTAACGTGCAGATATTGGGATCATATTTACAATTTAAAAAAATTGATTCCTTTTTAATTACACAAAAATAGCAAAATGATTGAAACTGCTTGTCTCCAATTTTAAATGAAGTGACATGAGTTTTTCCCACATATTTTAAAAACAAAATATACTTAAGTTAAACACACCTACTCTGAAAAAAAAAAAAAACTAGGGTCAGCAATTATTCTTAGCCGTATTTGTTATTAATTTTTTCACGATTTAATATTTTATTTCTGGAATATTTAGTGATTGTTCAGAATTTATGCCTATGGCATTTTCTTGAATGAAAACTACCTGCTTTAAAACTTAGAACTGAAGAGAATCAGAAAACAAAAACAATGATTTATGTATAAAAACAAAATAAAACACTTTAGGCCACAAGATGTCACTGTAGTTCAAGTAAGGTGTGGTTTTTTTATGCAATTAAGCAGAAAAGAGGGTACACTGTACTTAATTTATATATTTAATCTGTTTTTTATTTATTTTAGATATTTTATACTGGGTTATAAAATGAAGTTAGAACAAGAAATAATTTATAAAGGGAGCAAATTTCATTTGACTTTCTCACAGAGTAAGAGATGTTAGAGGAAATGTCGATTCTTCAATGTTTTTGAGAAAAGAATTGCAAAGAATAATTACAATAAGAACAAGTAAGTTCCGTCTTTTTTTTCCCTTTTCTTTTCTTTTTTTTTTTTTTTTTTTTTTGAGACGGAGTCTAGTTCTGTCATCCAGGCTGGAGTGCAGCGGCGTGATCTCAGCTCACTGCAAGCTCCACCTCCCGGGTTCATGCCATTCTCCTGTCTCAGCCACCCGAGTAGCTGGGACTACAGGCACCTGCCACCACTCCCGGCTAATTTTTTGTATTTTTAGTAGAGAGGGAGTTTCACCGTATTAGCCAGGATGGTCTCGATCTCCTGACCTCGTGATCCACCCCCCCTCGGCCACCCAGACTGGGATTACAGGCGTGAGCCACCATGCCCGGACAATAAGTTGCTTGTATTTTAGCCTGAGATTTTATTTCCAGGATAGGCCAAATTCAGTGGGACAAATAATGTGTGTTTTTGGTTTGAAATGTGAGGATGTGAGATTTGGAGGGGACAGGGTTAGAATTATATGGTTTGGCTCTGTGTCCCCATCCAAATCTCATCTTGAATTGTACTCCCATAATTCCCACGTGTTGTGGGAGGGACCCAGTGGGAGATAATTTGAATCATGGGGGCGGTTTTACCCATATTGTTCTCATGGTAGTGAATAAGTCTCTTGAGATCTGATGGTTTTATCAGAGGTTTATACTTTGGAATTTTCCTCATTTTCTCTTATTGGTGCCATTTAAGGAGTGCCTTTTGCCTCCTGCCATGA
The DNA here is from genome assembly GCF_006542625.1 of Nomascus leucogenys. Taxonomy (NCBI): domain Eukaryota; kingdom Metazoa; phylum Chordata; class Mammalia; order Primates; family Hylobatidae; genus Nomascus; species Nomascus leucogenys. Next base: position 12,403 of record NW_022096708.1, on the reverse strand, counting down.
TTCTGAGACCTCCCCAGCCATGTGGAACTGTAGGTCCAGTTAAACCTCTTTTTCTTCCCAGTCTTGGGTATGTCTTTGTCAGCAACGTGAAAATGGACTAATACAATTACTTAATATATATTTTAAGGTAATTTTTGTATATATGCTGAAACATGTTCATTACATTTTATTTGGGCTACCTCATTACATTAAGTGGAATGATCATCATTTATTTATGATAAATAATTCTCTTTATAGTATTTTTCTTAATCATATTAAAGAATATTTTTTGGAAATTCAAAATGAGTTAGAACTAGTATTTTAGCAATTTTTAAGTTAAATTAACATAGCTATGAGTAACTATGATAGTTGGCACCTTTTTGCTTACAAAGTGGCCAGGTTACTTTGGTTTAATGTGATGGGAACTCTTCCTGAATCAGATTAAGCAAAGTTGACTCACCGTGATGAGTCTACTGGGTGCCTCTCTAGTGACCAGGAAACCGTTATGAAATTTATTATCTAAACACTGTTTTTCTTTTAGAAATGGATCTTGCCAAGCATCCTGATTATTATAAGAATACCCTGAAACAAACAGATTTGAAGATCAACTAGAATGTATTTCTAAAGCTGTAAGGACCCTGTCTTTCCTGTTTCTCATTGTGTGTGGACTCTATTCTTACATTTGGCAGAATGTCTTTTCTTACATGGCAGAATACATGTCTGCAAACAGCTCCTGAATTTTCTGTCTGAGTTTCATCCACCTAATGATAGATATGGTTTTCTTTTGTTTTTTTTTTTTAATTTTACAGCTATATCTGGGAAGGAAACATAATCAACCGAAAATGACTCCAATAACTCCCTAGGAACAATTAGCATAAAACTTGTAACCATGAATGCACAAATAACAACTCTATAATTAATTTAGTGAAACTATGTATTATTTAAGGAGAATCAATTAGAGAAAGGACTATAAGGGTTTTATTTTAGAAAAAATAAGCATGAACCATTAAGACAGAATTCTTAATGAAAGTTCAAAATAATAACTTTTTGTGGCTGATATTTTGAAATGGCTCTCTCAGCTCTAATAATAACACTTTTTAAAATAAGTATACCTATAGTAAAGAAGATAGAGCTCTGAAAACTACATTTTCCAGCTTTTTAAGTTGAAGATGTGATCCAGATCTGCCAAGATGAGTACAGGAGGGAAAGAAACTCCAACCTTCACCTCCTGGAGCGAACTGGGCCCTGGGAAGATGGGTGAGATGGTATTCTGTGCTCAGAGTGAAAAGAGTTGGGGGAGGCTGGCCCAGTTGTGGCATGGAGGTAACATTTGGCCTTGGTTGCCAGGCAACATGTCACACATTGCTTAAAACTCATTGGTGGCTTCTGCTTTCTGTCAGTCTTGGCATAAAAGTTGGAACCCTGACCCGAGTCTCCCAGGCCATGTGTGGTCTGACTGCGACTGGTTTTTCCAGCCTCTTGTTCCTTGCTGCCCCATGATCTCCTGGCTCCAGCCACCAGTGCCTTCTCTCAGTTCCCCACATGCACTGTGTTTCCTCCTACCTCAGGGCCTTTGCACATGCTGGTTCTGCCACCTTTTTTCCATTTTCAGCTGGTTTAACTCCTTTTTTTTTTTTTTTTTTCTCCTGGAGGCAGTGTCTGCCTCTGTCACCCAGGCTGGCATGCAGTGGCGTAATTTTGGCTCGGTGCAACCTCCACCTCCCGGCTTCAAGCGACTCTTGTGCCTCAGTCTACAGGCACATGCCCTCACGCCCGACTGATTTTGTATTTTTTGTAGAGATGAGGTTTCATCATGTTGGCCAAGCTGGTCTCGGATTCCTGAGCTCAGGTGATCCACTGGCCGCAGCCCCTCAAAGTGCTGGGATTACAGGCGTGAGACAGGATGCCCAGCACTCTTTTTTTTTTTTTTTTTTTCATTTTTTAGTGACAATCTCACTCTGTCGCCCAGGCAGGAGTGCAGTGGCGCATTCTCGGCTCACTGTAACCTCCGCCTCCTGGGTTCAAGAGATTCTCTTGCCTCAGCCTCCCGAGTAGCTGAGATTACATGTGCCTACCACCATCCCCAGCTAATTTTTTTATTTTAGTAGAGAAGGGGTTTTGCCATGTTGATCAGGCTGGTCTCTTACTCCTGACCTCAGGTAATCCACCCGCCTCGGCCTACCAAAGTGCTGGGATCACAGGCGTGAGCCACTGCGCCCAGCCTTGGTTTAACTCTTTAATGTCACTTCCTGGAAGAAAACCTCCCCCAGTACCTCTCTAGACTGCGTTAGGTCAGGATGTCCTATTTTATACTCACGTGGAATTGTGCGCCGTTTACAGCCCTTCTCTGTGATGATGCATTTATCTGGGATGATTTTATGGGAGCCAATCTCACCACACGACTGGAAGCTCCATGCAGGAGGGCAGAGACCCTGAGTTTGTCTCTTTTTTTTGAGACGGAGTCTCGCTCCGTCGCCCAGGCTGGAGTGCAGTGGGGCGATCCTGGCTCACTGCTGCAACCTCTGCCTCCTGGGTTCGAGGAATTCTCCTGCCTCAGCCTTCCAATTAGCTGAGATTACAGGTGCCGACCACCACACCCGGCTAACTTTATATTTTTAGTAGAGGGCGGGGTTTTGCCATATTGACCAGGCTGGTCTCGAACTCCCTACCTCCGTTGATCTGCCCGCCTCAGCCTCCCAAAATGTTGGGATTACAGTTGTGAGCCACGGCGCCTGGCCCTCGACTTTGTTTACTGCTGACTTTGTCAAATAGCTAAATGGGAGGGGTATTCTACCTAGGAGCAAAGGCAGGCAGCTGGGTGGTGCTGTGCTGGTGAAGTCCCTGCCCTTGTGGGGCTGGGACTGGGTGCATGCATGTGCTAAGCTGCCTTATCTCCTGTGGTCTCCAGGTCAAGCTTTCCGTGTACTGGGACTACATGAAGGCCATCGGACTCTTCATCTCCTTTCTCAGCATCTTCCTTTTCATGTGTAACCACGTGTCAGCGCTGGCTTCCAACTATTGGCTCAGTCTCTGGACTGATGACCCCATCGTCAACGGGACCCAGGAGCACACGAAAGTCCGGCTGAGCGTCTGTGGAGCCCTGGGCATTTCACAAGGTTGGTGCCACTGTCTCCCACCCCCCCTGATTTGGGCCCCTGTTATGGGTTTGTCTAATTATAGAAATGGATCCTTAGAGTCCTCAGGGTTTTGTGGGACCCCAAACCAAGCCAAACCCAGAGGAATGTCGGTAGCTGTCAGCTAGTCGACACTCAGATATTTGTAGAGTGGGTGTTTGAGTGCTTTGTTCATATGGGCCTTGGTGGTAGACGGGAGAAGTGCTCTAGTGTGCCCATTTTACAGATGAGGACAGTTGAGAACAGAGGCCTCTGGAAGCACTGAGGGTTGGGAGGACCCCCTTGACCCTGTTTGCTTTGTCATGGTGACAGAGCTTGCATGAGGTCTCATATGCGGACTTTTGCCTGCTGAGTGAGGGCGGAAATTGGCTCATACTAGTAATTCCCAATTATGGGCAGTGTTGTCTTCAGGGATGTTTGACAATATCTGGAGATGCTTTTGGTTGTCACAAGATTGAGAAACCCTGCTGTTGGCCAGGCATGGTGGCTCACACCTGTAATCCCACACTTTGGGAGGCTGAAGTCAGAGTATCGCTTGAGGCCAGATGTTCGAGACCAGCCTGGGCAACATAGTGAGACCCTGTTTCTAGAAAAAAATAGATAAATAAAATAAACTACAGGTGCACGTGGTGGTATGCGCTTGTGGTCTCAGCGACTTGGGCAGCTGAGGTCACAAGATTGCTTGAGCCCAGGAGTTTGAGCCTACAGTTATACCTGTGATTGCACCACTGCTCTCCAGCCTGGGTGACAGAGCAAGACCCTGTCTCAAAAAATAAAACAAAAAAAACCCTGCTCTCTACTGTTCTGTGTGGTCCTATGGGAGTCCTCAAATGCAGCAGTGTTGATAATAACAGCTGGCGTTTACGGAGCATTTACTTGGTGCTTGGATTTGTTCTAAACACTTCCACGTGTTTTAACTTATTTTATCCTTGCAGCAGTCCTGGGAGGTAGGAGTTAATATTTCCCTCATTTTGGAGATACAGAAATTGAGGCCCAGAGAGGTTGAGTGAGTTGCCAAAAGTCACACAGCTAATACTTGGCAGCATTGGCATTGAACAAGGCAGTCTGGCTGAGGAGCTCACGCTGTTATCCACTGTGCTGTGCAGTATGTGAGCCATGTTTGCAAATACACATGTATGGTCCATATGATATACACACAGTAAATGGATAGTCTTGACACATTTGAGCACTTCTGTATGCCAGGCACATTGCCAAGTGGGGACTTCACATTCCACACTGCTCCGAGGTCAGCGTCATTGTCCCATTTTACAGATGAGGAAACTGAGAGATTCAGTGACCAGTAGGAGGTCCCATAGCTGGTAAGTGGCAGAGATGGGATTTGGCAGCATTGGCTCCAGAGCCTGTCACTTGAGCCCCTGCCTATTGAGTGTCTTCCCAATTGAAGAGGCAGAGATGGAAGCCTCTCTGTTCCTAGGAAGTTGCTGCTCTGGAAAGCACAGTGCCCTCCTGTGGGTTGTTTGAGAGAACCACCAATGTCTCAGGATCTCCAGGAGGTGGTTTTGGGAAAACCCACTGGTAGCAGAGCACACATGGATTCCTTGAGTCTCTCAATCCCCACCCTCCCCTTTCCTTGCCATTAGGGGAAAGAACTGTGGCCTACAAATTATAATTGAGGGAAGGTAGAGAACAGAGAGGGTGTGGTATTACCTGAACTCACACAGCAACAATGTCTGTTCCAGAGCCGTGCTGTCTGGTGCGGTAGTCATGAGACACAGGTGGCTATTTTAATTTCAACTGTTAAAATTAAATAAATGTTGGGTGCAGTAGCTCACGCCTGTAACCCCAACACTTTGAGAGGCCAAGGCGGGTGGATTGCTTAGTCCAGGGGTTCAAGACCAGCCTGGGCAACATGGCAAAACCCTGTTTCTACAAAAGATACAAAAATTCGCTGGGCATGGTGGCGCATGCCTGTGATCCCTGCTACTCAGGAGGCTGAGGTGGGAGGATTGCTTGAGCCCAGGAGGTCGAGGCTGCAGTGAGCTGTGATCACAGCCCTGCACTTCACCCTGGGTGACAGGATGAGAGAGACCCCATCTCAAAAGAAAAATAAAATAAAAGATTTATTCGATTAGACTAGACACGTTTCAAGTGCTCAGTAGCCATCATTTCCATCATTTCAGAAAATTATCTCAGCACTGTTCTAAAGCAGCGATCCCCAGCCTTTTTGGCACCAGGGACTGGTTTCATAGAAACAGTGGGGGGTGATTTCAGGATGAAACTGTTCCACCTTAGATCATCAGGCATTAGTTAGATTATCCTAAGAAGCGCACAATCTAGGTCCCTTGCATGTGCAGTTCACAATAGGGTTCGCACTGCTAGAGGATCTAATGCCACCACTGAGCGCACAGGAGGCAGAGCTCAGGCGGTGATGCTCAGGAGGTGACCACCACTCACCTCCTGCTGTGGGGCCTGGTTCCTAACAGGTCATGAACTGCTGCCAATCTGTGGCCCGAGGGGTTGGGGACCCCTGGTCTAGAAGAATATGGCATGTGGATTAAGAGCAGGCTGTCTGGATTGAAATCCCAGTTCTGCTTCTGACAGGCACAGTATACTAAAGGCAAAGGCATTCACCTATCTGGACTTCAGTTTTCTTACCTGTAAATTGGGTAGTAATAGAAGTTATTCAGAGTCATCCTAAAAATTAGTTACATGTAAAACCCAGCACAGTGCTTTTAGCACATAGGAAGTACCCTCTGAATAATAGCTGCCACCATCATCATCATCATCATTATTATTTTTTTGAGACAGAGTCTCACTCTGTCACCCATGTTGGAGTGGAGTGACACAGTCTTGGCTCACTGCAACCTCCACCTCCTGGATTCAAGCAGTTCCCTTGCCTCAGCCTCCCGAGTACCTGGGATTACAGGCGCCCGCCGCCATGCCTGGCTGACTTTTGTATTTTTAGTAGAGATGAGTTTTACTGTGTCGGCCAGGCTGGTCTTGATCTCCTGACCTCAAGTGATCCAACCGCTTCAGCCTTCCAAAGTGCTGGGATTACAGGTGTGAGCCACCATGCCTGGCTCATCATTATTATTATTATTATTAGAAGTTGGGAATCGAGGCCTGCCTCGTCCACATGGCCGCGCCTCCCTGCAGTGCCTGGTCAGCTCCCTCTCTGCATTGTGGAGTTAACTCCGAGTGTCTGCAGGGATCGCCGTGTTTGGCTACTCCATGGCCGTGTCCATCGGGGGGATCTTGGCTTCCCGCTTTCTGCACGTGGACCTGCTGCACAGCATCCTGCAATCACCCATGAGCTTCTTTGAGCGGACCCCCAGTGGGAACCTGGTGAACCGCTTCTCCAAGGAGCTGGACAGGGTGGACTCCATGATCCCAGAGGTCATCAAGATGTTCATGGGCTCCCTGTTCAACGTCATCGGTGCCTGCATCGTTATCTTGCTGGCCACACCCATCGCCGCAATCATCATCCTGCCCCTCGGCCTCATCTACTTCTTCGTCCAGGTAAGGGGTGTGGTCTTAGTGTTCAGGACAAGCCCTACTGCGCATTATACACAGTGTTACCTAAAGCCTCATTTTATCTCACCACGTCCCCAGTGTGGTGCTTCTGAAGCATGTAGATTTGTTTTTGTCACTTTCAAATACCTAAATTGTTTTTTTGCTCACTATAACAAAATGCACTTTTTTGTGGAATGCACTTTTTTCCTGTTTTATTTTTCCACCTGTCAATTCAAAATGGAAACAAAATCTATCGCTATAAAGACAACTTCATTATTAATTTTTTTTTTTTTTTGAGACAGAGTCGCACTCCGTCACCCAGGCTGGAGTGCAATGGTGCAATCTCGGCTCACTGCAACTTCCACCTCCCAGTTCAAGTGATTCTCCTGCCTCAGCCTCCCGAGTAGCTGGGATTACATGCACACACCACCATGCCTGGATAGCAGCTTAAACAAGATCGATGTTTCTCTTTCTCTGTCATAATAGAAATTTAGAGTTAGGCTGTTCAGGGCTGATATGGCAGCTTCATGAGTTTAATATCCCAGATACCTGCATTTATTTAAAAAATTTTTAAAATCTTACCGTATTTGTACAAGGTTTTCATTCTTAAGTTGGCTTCGTGGTCCAAGGTGGCTGCTGGAGCTCCAGCCATTATATCTGTATTTCAATCAGTGAGACCAAAGAAGGGAAGTAGGGCAAGGGCATAGGGGCGCTGAATCAGCACTACCCCCTTATCTGCAGGCACACATTCTAAGACACCCCCGCAATGGATGCCCGAAACCACAGATAGTATTGAATCCTACATATACTGTTTTTTTTTCCTGTACCTACATACTTATGATAAATTTAAATTTATAAATTTGGCATAATAAGAGATTAATAACAATAATTTATAATAATAAAATAGAACAACTATAACAATATGCCAGTATCACTACTCTTGTACTTTAGGGGCTTTTTTTGAATTATTATTATTTTTGAGACAGAGTCTAGCTCTGTCCTCCAGGCTGGAGTGCAGTGATGGAATCTTGGCTCACTGCAACATCTGTTTCCCAGGTTCAAGCGATTCTCCTGCCTCAGCCTCCTAAGTAGCTGGGATTACAGGCATGTGCCACGCCCGGCTAGTTTTTGTATTTTTAGTAGAGACGAGGTTTCACTATGTTGGCCAGGCTGGTCTGAAACTCCTGACCTCAAGTGATCCGCCCGCCTCAGCCTCCCAAAGTGCTGGGATTACAGGCATTGAGCCACTGTGCCCAGCCAGGGGCATTATTGAGTAAATTCGGGTTACTTACACGTAAGCACTGCAGTACCATGGCAGTCAGTCTGATAACTGATATGGCTATTAAGTGACTAAACTGACAGGGAGGGTCTGCAGCATGGACCTGCTGGACAAAGGGATGATTCACACCCTGGATGGGACTGGGGGGGATTTCGTCACACTACTCAGAAGGGTGCACAATTTAAAACTTACACGTTATTTTTTTCTGAAATTTTTCGTTTACTATTTTTGGACCACAGATGACTGTGGATAACTGAAACCATGTGTATTAGTTTGTCCTCATACTGCTATGAAGAAAGACCCAATACTGGGTAATTTATTAAGGAAAGAGGTTTAAGTGACTCACAGTTCCACATGGCTGAGGAAGCCATGGCAGAAGAAGAAGCAAACATGTCCTTCTTCACATGGCGGTAGGAAGAAGAATGAGGGTGCCACGAAGTCAGGGAGCCCCTTACAAAACCATCAGATGTTGTGAGAACTAACTCACTATCGTGAGAACAGGTTGGGGAAACTGCCCCCATGATTGGGTTATCTCCACCTGGTCCTCCCATGACACATGGGGATTAACGGAACTACAATTCAAGATGAGATTTGGGTGGGGACACAGCCAAACCATATAGCCATGGAAAGTGCAGCCTTGGATTAGAGGGACACCTGTACATCTAATTGTCCAGAACTTAGTCATGGGACACAAAGGGACCCTGCGAAGTGCCGTGTTTCAGCTGGGCACATTGCACTTCCCAACAAGAAGTTTCTGTTGGGCCTAGGCATGGTGGCCCACAGCTGTAATCCTAGCCCTTTGGGAGGCCGAGGCAGGTGGATCACCTGAAGTCAGGAGTTCGAGAGCAGCCTGACCAATATGGTGAAAAACCGTCTCTACTAAAAATACAAAAATTAGCCAGGTGTGGCGGCATGTGGCTGTAGTCCCAGCTACTCGGAGGGCTGAGACAGGAGATTGCTTGAACCCGGGAGGTGGAGGTTGCAGTGAGCCAAGATTGTGCCACTGCACTCCAGCCTGGGCGACAGAGCGAGACTCCGTCTCAAACAAACAAACAATAATAATCTATCTTATGGGTTCATGTAAGAGTTAATGAGACAATCTTTGTGAAATGAGAAATGCCCTGCAGACGTTAGGTAGGGTTAGTGAATTGCTTTCTTTTTACTCAGGGGCCAGCAGAGGTACAGAGAGGTAAAGTGACTTACCCAGGGTCACACAGCTACTCACCTGGCCAGGATCCTGCAGGGGAGAATGGCAGGAAAAGCTTTCCCTGGTGCCCCTCTTTGCAGCTGGTCTGGAGGGATATAGGAGGCCACTGAGACCAAAAGACCTCTGGTCACTTGGGAGAGAAAACTCCTCAGAAGAACTTGTTTCCCGGCTTGAAAAGGAGTGGATGAGGAACCGCAGTGCAGCCCGGAGGTAAGTGCGTGGAGGCCAAGAACTCACCTGGATGCTCCTTGAGAAAAGCTCATCATTGGCCGAGTGTGGTGGCTCACGCCTGTAATCCCAGCATTTTGGGAGGCCGAGGCAGGCGGATCACAAGGTCAGGAGTTCAAGACCAATCTGGCCAACATAGCGAAACCCCATCTCTGCTAAAAATACAAAAATTAGCTGGGTGTGGTGGTGGGCACCTGTAATCCAGGTACTCAGGAGGCTGAGGCAGGAGATCATTTGAACCCAGGAGGCAGAGGTTGCAGTGAGTGGAGATGTCACCACTGCACTCCAGCCAGAGCGACAGGGCGAGACTCCATCTCAAAAAAAAAAAAAAAAGGAAAAAAAGAAAAGCTCATCATTTGACCCCCAGTGCAGCCCCCAACGCTACTCTTGCTGCACTACTGCCTCCCACCTTGCCTTCCAGCTGATCCCACTGAGTAGTATCAGGCTCAAGATATGGTTCCTCCCAGAACACATCACAGGTTCCTACAAACAGGTTCCTACAAATGGGGAAACGGCAGAATGACAGGCAGGAAACAGAAGAGGTATTTAAGGCCGGGGTGGAGTGTTGGGAGGTGACTCATAACATGCAGGCAGTGCTCACTTACTGTATAACCTGAGCAGTTCCTTTCCTGGGCCTCAGTTTTCTCATCTGTTCAGTGGGATGTCATTAGCCCCAGCTCATAGCTTATGGGGATGGAAAAAAAAGATGATTACAGAAAAGAACTTGCAAATGTCTTGCAAATGGGAAGTGCTCAAGCGCTGTCAGTCATCCAGAGGGTGTTAAGATCTTAGGAGTTATCCACTCTGTCCACTCCTGCCCTCAATGGCATCTCTGGAAACTTCTCTGCAGCACTTAGAGCCTGGGATGCCTCATTTGAGAAACTCTGGTCTAGATAAATTAGCCTACATAGGATTAGATAAATTGGGTAAATGCTGCCTGCCTTCAAATAGTGATGACCTTGGACGTTGCTTAACCTCACTGGACCTTGGTGTTTCAGGAGACAGAACAAAGAAGTAAGTCAGCTCTGTGGGAAGTTCCCTGCATACTCTGGGATTTGTGGTAGTTGTTGCAGATGGCTGAATCCCACACATTAAGAGAGACAGAGAAGAGAGAGAGTGATACTATAGGCTCACACAGCTAAGGGGATCTAGCCTCAGGTGTTGCTGGATCAGGGGACTCACATGATGTCAGGATTCTCTCCTTTCATCTCCCATCCCAACTGTTTATCTATGTGTTGGTCTCTCCATAAGGCCTATCCCTTCCCATGCAAGTTCAGCAAATTCCAGCAGAATGAGAGAGCATCTCTCTCCTAACGTCCACATAGAAAATCCCAAGGAAGGCCTCTAATTGGCCTGGCTCAAGTCATGTGCCTGTCAGGGCCAATCCCATGCCCAGGGGGCTGGCTCCATGACTGGTGGTCCCTTCAGAGCCACAGGAGAGGGTAGGGCTGTTCCCACAAAGGAAGGGCATGTGTTTTTCCAAACAGAGTAAGTAGTGTGAAGAACCAAAACATCAGTCTCTCTCACCCCAGGCATGGCTTGATGGACCCCCTTCACTGGGTTGGTTGGTTGGTTGGTTGGTTTTTTGAGACAGAGTCTCACTCTGTCACCCAGCTAGAGTGCAGTGGCGTGATCTCGGCTCACTGCAACCTCCACCTCCTGGGGTTCAAGCGATTCCCCTGCCTCAGCCTTCCGAGTAGCTGGGACCACAGGCGTGCGCCACCACATCTGGCTCATTTTTTAATTTTTTTAGTAGACAGAGGGTCTCACCATGTTGCCCAGGGTGATCTTGACCTCCTGACCTCAGGGGATCTGCCTGCCTTGGCCTCTCAATGTGCTGGGATTACAGGTGTGAGCTACTGCACCTGACTCACCCTCTACTTTTAAATGATTTTACAGAAGTGGCAGAATTCAGTCCACAGGGGCTCTGGAAGAGCCTCTGCCAACTCCTGGCATCCCCAGCCGACATGAAAATTACAGGTCACCCAACACTAGAACTAAAGGGTAGAAATATTCTCCAGAACAGTTTGAGAATCCTCCCATAAACAGTTGACAGAAAGAAAGGGGAAAGATGGGGTTATATAAAGACCCGGCTCCATCAGCTTCTGAACCAACCGACTGTACCCACAGAGAACTTTGGTTTTCTTTCTGAAGTACTTTGCAACCACTGGGGGAAGGGAGAGGGCGTCCTCCTGAGAGGCCACAAAACAGCCACCTGCTGGTCAAGTCAGCTTCACTAATTTTTGTATTTTTTATTAGAGGCGGGGTTTCTCCATGTTACTCAGGCTATCAGACTGGCCCTGAACTCCTGACCTCAGGTGATTCGCCCACCTCGGCCTCCCAAAGTGCTGGGATTACAGGTGTGAGCCACCATGCCCGGCCTCCACCACTCCCTTTTGTATCCCCCAACTCACACCTTGCCCATGCCACTCACGCACACCCCCCTGCCTTGCCCCACCATCATTTGTGAGATCTGCACTAAATGGCCTTCAGTCCAGAGACCAGACGTCAGACAGCAATCTGGACATCTTCCTTGATGGGAGGTGAGACCTGCAGGAGAGGAAAACGCTTGCTATGGAGCCTGCAGCCTGAACACACACGACTCTCTGACGCAAACAGCTCAAATAGAACTGAGCAAAACCTCAGCCAGAAAGAAAACTTCCAATCAACTCTTCCCCGACCCCATTTTGCAGATGGAAACACTAAGGCTCAGAGGAGAGGAGACAGAGCAGGCATTGGAACCACAGTCTCTTGGCTCCAAAGCCAAGTTCTGTCCACCCAGCCAAGCTCCTTCCTTCCTTCCATAAATTTTTATAACAGTATGTGCGGGGGGCACTCTTGTTAGGCCCTTTGCACACATCACTCAATCTGTTTTTCCCATTCGTTTGACAAGTGTTTATTGAGCTCCTACTGTGTGCAGGAGCTGGACTCTATACTAGGGGCATCTTGGTGGAAAACACAGGCAAAGTCTACCCACCTGGGGTTCTAACGAGACAAAGAGAGGGTTGGAGCCATGGGCATGGCTGTGAAGGCAATGGATTAAATGGCAGGATCAGACCGGAAGGGGTGGCCAGGGATGCTCTCTGTATGGAAGGGGCATCT
>NW_022096707.1:0-39116 GCF_006542625.1 Nomascus leucogenys | reverse complement strand
TCTCAGAGGCTTTGTGGACTTTCTGTGTCATACAAAGAGAATCGAGTGGAACCTTCAGCGCCTTCGTGCCTCCTCCCGCCTGTGTTTCCTCGAGGTCCAAGCCACCATCTCAGCCCCATACATGCTGGGAGCGCAGAGGCCACGGGTCCTATAAGTCCCGAGTTGGCTGCCTTCCCTCACTATGTAGCCCGTGGCTCTGTGCTCATACATACTTCACCCAGGAGCTGGCATGTGAGGCCCCTGCAGCCTCCACCTGCTCCATAGTCAGAATATCTGGGGAAGGGGAGGTGGTGGCCCATTCGCCATTACACTTTGGAATACAATCTCTCTTCTCTGAGGAGAGTGGAAATGCTTACTCACTTGCGGTCTGAGCTTCTTGAGAAACCCCGCAACATGCAGAGGTGAGCCAGGGGCAGTGAGGACCCAGCCTGCTCGTCTCATAACTCATGGTGGGATAGCCAAAACTTGTCTCAGGTTAGACCAGACGGGCAGGGACCATCCCCCGCCGGCTGCCACATTGCAGAGGTGACCCTGTGGGAACTGCCTTCCCTGAGAATGGCCAGCCAGGACTGCGCCCCTACAGGATCAGCACCATGAGGGGCCCGTGAATGGGCTCCTCAGACCCATGTGCCCGGGAGTCTGGGGAGGCAGGTCCCCCTTCACCACACTTGAGAAACTGCTTGTTGCTCAAGGAAGTTAAACCCCAAACAAATGCCTGTCACAACGCCAGCCACACTGGCCAGGAGCCCACTGCCAAGCTGGCAGGAGCACAGCAGCTGAGTGCTCCCTCAGGCTCTGGGAGGAGGGTTTTCTTCAAAAAAAAGGAAGTGGTCCTGGCCTGGCCTGTCTCGTGGGCCTAAGAATGTCTTTCGTGGCCTCTGAGGTTAACCTTGCCTGTTCAGTAATGTGGCTGCAGAGAGGAAAATGGGAGTTGGGCTGTGGGCACCCCCATATCTCCCTCAGATCCTCTGCCTCGAGGGCTAGAGGCCCCGGGGGCCCCGGGAATGCTGCCTGCAGACAGGCAGGTCCCCGCAGGCCCTCCACCTCTGCTAGATCATTCTGCCCACCACTGTTGAGGGAACCTCAGCTCTGGGCCTGGCACGAGTCCAGGCCTTGCGGAATGTGCAAGAAAACAAAACAGGCCAACTGCTGGCCTTTGGGGGTTTGCATCTCAAGTAGGGATGGCGGTTAGTGCCCTGGAGGCCTGGGCTTGTGATGGGGCAAGCACTGCTGGGGCTGGAGGCTGAGGGGAGGACTCTTTCCAGAAGAGGTGTCCCAGCCAAACCTGCCTAACAAGAAGAAAGGGCAGGCTGGGCGCCACGGGTCACACACATAATGCCAGCACTTTGGGAGGCCAGATGGCATCTGGATGCCAAGACCTGTGCTCACCAGGGCCTGATTTTGGATACTGTCAGATCATTCCACAACAATCCTACAGAAGCTGCAAAGAGACACTTCCAGGCAACTTGTCTGGGCAGGGCCCCTTCAAGACGGCAGCTGGGAGTGACACCGAAAGAACAGGCTCCAGTGATCTCTGCTGCTTGTACCCATCATAAGTCCCCTGGGGTTGTCAGTCACCACCCAGGGCTTCAGAGTTCCCCAGGGATGCCTTGGGCGTGCCAGAGCTGTTACTCAGAGACCCCTCTTGTTGGTATTTCTGCTGCCCTCCCTGCTGCGACATGGGTACAGATTTCTCCCCTTCATCCATTTTACCAAAATGGATGCGCGTTGGGACAGGTGAGTCCTGGACTCCAGCGGCCTGGGGCCCACACCTGCAAGTAACCTGGGACAGGGTTTCTTTTAATCAAGTTGACTGAGTGGAGAAATGGCCCAGGGGATTTTCTATCCTATCAGTGTTAGACGGATGACACAGTGGTGAAGAGCTGTCAGAGGTAAAGGTGGACACTGAAGTGGTAGGGACAGGTTTTATTCATTTTTCTGAGACAGTCTCACTCTGTTGCCTAGGCTGAAGTGCATTGGTGCCATCTTGGCTCACTATAACCTCCACCTCCTGAGTTTAAGCAGTTCTCCTACCTCAGCCTTCCGAGTAGCTGGGATTACAAGCATAAGCCACCGTGCCTGGCTAATTTTTGTATTTTTAGTAGAGACAGGGTTTTGCCATGTTGACCAGGCTGGTCTTGAACTCCCGACTTCAAGTGATCTGCCTGCCTCAACCTCCCAAAGTGCTGGGATTACAGGCGTGAGCCACCGCGCCCAACAGGGACAGGTTTTAATCAGTCATAAGCCATTGCCTTAGAGAGCAGGGCCCAGTGGGAACTGAGGTCCACTTGGATTTGTGCGGAGGTGATGGGAGGGTGGTGGTTGGGAGGGGGCTCAGGAGTCAGGAAGGGAACTATAGAGAGCAGGAAGGAGCGTGGTTGGCGTGACACCCGTCTGGGTTTGCTAACTGGTTCTTAGGGTTAGGCTCCTGCCCTCCCTCGGAGGCTGGGGGACAGGGTCCATCTTCTAGTGTTGCTGGAACAAACAGTAACTTCTTTCAGCAGCTTTGGGCTTTCTCAGGCAGGTACAGGCATCCCACGGATGTGGTCTTGAAATGTTGGACACCATGTAACTGTTAAGTCTTTTCATGGGAGTATGGGGATGTGGACTTAAGCATTTGTGTTGAAAGTCTGCAGTTTTTATAGGCCAAGTTTGAGGTCTAGTGGAGATGGGAGCTCAGAGGGAGGCTGGCGAGAATGTGGTCAAGGAGAGAATTTTTGTCAGGACTGTGGCTCTGGATTCAAATGGGCCAAATTGAAATGGTTTAAATCCTGGCTCTGTGACAGAGTAGCTGGGCAACCTTGGGAAATGTTCCTTCATCTTAGAGACTTAGATCTCTCGTTTTATTTATTTATTTATTTAATTTTTTTTAGAGACGGAGGTCTCACCATGTTGGCCAGGCTGGTCTCAAACTCCTGAGCTCAAGCAGTCCTCCTACCTCGGCCTCCCAAAGTGCTGGGATCATAAGCATGCACCACCACACCCGGCCAGATTTCTCGTTTGAAAAATGAGACCAGTCCTTGCCTCCCAGAATCACCTGAGGATTAAATGGGGATGATGTGGTGGCTTACCATAAGCACAGCACACACAGCTGTTCATGTGTGGCTGGAGTCAGGAGCGGACCGGCTAAAGAGAAGGTGGCTGTGCTTCACATTGGGGTGCAAGCATGTGGGCTCATCTGGGCTGAGGACTAGCCTGGACCACTAAGATGTCATGCTTCTCACACTCAACTAGCAAAGGAATGCCCCTGAGATCGGGTTAAAATGCAGAGTGTGGTGCGGGTGGGCCTGCCTTCCTAACACACTTGCAGGTCATGCTCCTTGTTTTGGGACCACTTTGAGAAGCGGGGTGAGAAGGCTTGACTTCCCTAACTGATCCCCAGGGGAGGCAGAATAGCGAACACCGCCTGGCTGGAATTTAAGGCTACTGGGTATTTAGTACATCCAGGTACCAAGAAAATTGTATATTATTATTATTATTATATTATTATTATTGTTTTTTGAGACAGAGTCTTACTCTGTTGTGCAGGCTGGAGTGCAGTGGTATGATCTCAGCTCACTGCAGCCTCTGCCTCCGGATTCAAGGTGTTTCCTGTCTCCGCTTCCTGAGTAGCTGGGACTACAGGGCACGCACCACCACGCCTGGCTATTTTTGTAATTTAGTAGAGACGGTTTCACCACGTTGGCCAGGCTGGTCTTGACTCCTGACAGGTGATGACCCGCCTCAGCTCCTAAAGTGCTGGGATTACAGGCATGAGCCACTGAGCACTGGCCAGTTATTTTGAACCCTGTAATAATTGGCAGACCCTTTTTATTCTGCCCCTGCTAGAGATGAGACAGAGGTTAAAGGAGTTGCACAACTTGCTTAAGATCACAACAGCTTGTCAGTGAATTCAAGCCTAAATTCAGAAAGATACAGTAGCTCATCCCTGTAATCCCAGCACTTTGGGAGGCCAAGGCAGGGGATCATTTGAGTCAGGAGTTCAAGACCAGCCTGGACAACATGGTGAAACCCCATCTTACTAGAAATACAAAATAGCTGGGCATGGTGGCAGGTACCTGTAATCCAGCTACTCGGCGAGGGACTGAGGCAGGGAGAATTGCTTGAACTGAGAGGCAGAGATTGCAGTGAGCCAGGATCGTCCATTGCACTCCAGCCTGGGGGACAAGAGCCAGACTTTGTCTAAAAAAAAAAAAGCCCTCATGCCTGTAATCCCAGCACTTTGGGAGGATGAGACAGGCCAGATCACAAGGTCAGGAGATTGAACCAACTCGGGTGAAACCCCGTCTTAACTAAAAATAACAGAAAATTAGCCGGCATGGTGGCAGGCGCTATAGTCCCAGCTACTTGGGAGGCTGAGGCAGGAGAATGATGTGAACCCTGGGAGGCGGAGCTTGCAGTGAGACTGAGATTGTGCACGCACTCCAGCCTCGGCGCAGAATGAGACTCCATCTCAGGAAAAAAAAAAAGCCATATTCGTCAGATTCTTTTTTTTTTTTCAGAGTCTTTTTTTGTCACCCAGGCTGGAGTGCAGTGGTGCGATCACGGCCACTGCAGCCTCAACGTCCAGGCCTCAATAGGTCCTCCCACCTCAGCCTCCTGAGTAGCTGGGACTATGGGCACGCAACCACACCTGGCTAATTTTTCATTTTTTGTGGAGAGAGGGTCTCACTATGTTACCCATGTTGGTTTCAAATTCCTTGGACCTCAAGCAATCCTCCCGCTTGGCCTCCAAAGTGTCAAGATTACAGCGTGAGCCACTGCACCACCCGGCCACCCAGATTCTTGTCTTGAACCTCTGCTCCTTTTTTGTGTTTTTTTTTTTTTTTTTTTTTGAGGCAGGTCTTGCTCTGTCACCCAGGCTGGAGGCAGTGGTGTGATCATGGCTCATCTGCAGCTTCAACTCCCAGCCTCAAGCAAGTGATCCTTCCATCTCAGCCTCCTAAGTAGCTGGACTATAGCGCACACTACCACACTTGGCTAATTTTTCATTTTTTGTGGAGATGGAGGTCTCACTATGTTACTCAGGTGAGTCTCAAATTCCTCAGCTCAAGCAATTGTCATGCCTTGGCCTCGAAGTGCTGGACTACAGGTGGAGCATGTGCCAGGCCAAATGTCTGCTTTTGACCAGTGAGCCTGGCACCCTCCCCAGCCCTGTTGTGAGCCTCGCTTCAGGCTTTGCTTGGCAGCTCAGTATTCTTTATGGTCCAAACACTCTGCGCCCAGAGTGACACGGATGTCTCCTGGAATTCTAGGCCAGGGCCAGGACATGCAGGGATGCTGGGGCCAAAGGGACCCCAAGGAAGGCAGGCAGCGAGGCAAATGTCTTGCCTTCATGTCACCTGTGCCTTTGCCCCAGCACTGGCGAGGTGACCATGGACCCTGCCAGGAGACTGGTTTACCAAGCCCGAAAAGAAACAGCTTGCTGGGGATTTTTTGTTTTTACCCTCTGCATCTCAGACCATCTCCCAGAGCCTGGAAAGCAGAGGGCACTCTGACACTTTATTTTATGTATTTATTTTTATTTTTGGAGATGGAGTTTCACTCTTGTTGCCCAGGCTGGAGTGCAATGGCATGATCTTGGTTCACTGCCAACCTCTGCCTCCCGGGTTCTAGCCGATTCTCCTGCCTCAGCCTCCCAAGTAGCTGGGACTACAGGTGCCGCCACCACACCTGGCTAATTTTTGTATTTTTAGTAGAGATGGGGTTTTCACCGTGTTGGCCAGACTGGTCTCAAACTCGAACCTAAGGTGATCCACCCACCCCAGCCTCCCAAAGTGCTAGGATTACAGGCACGAGCACCACGTGCAGCCTTGCACTTTAATAGGTGACTTTAGGTAATAGGTAAAGGACCCTTCTTCTGAGCAAATGGAGGGGCTTTAGCTCTCTGACATTGGCCTCATGAGGAAGGAAGTCTTTCCCCAGATGTGTTGGTTGGGTGATGGCCTGGTCTGAATTACATTATAGAGGCGGAACCGTCCTGGGACCCGCCCTCCTCCCTGACCCCGTTTTTTATCACTTCTTTCTGGTTCACCAGTAACTCTGGCCACCTTTGCTTTTCTCAAATCTACCAGACTTATTCCTGCCGTGGGGCCTTTGCACTTGCTATTCCATAGCCTGGACTGCTGGTCCTCTGGCTCTTCCTGTGGACCCCTCCATTTCATCATTCAGGACTCGGTCAAATGTCTGCTCTCAGGGCGACCTGCCCTACCACCACGGCGAAGTTCTCTACTCCCACCTTAGTCACCTTCTCTGGATCCTGTTCTTCCCTTCACCTTCATCTGTACAGTCTGAGGTGGTCTTCCATGTTTGATTGCCTCTTTATTTCCTGGGCACCACGAGAGCATGGTCTTGGTTGGCTTTTGGCTCTACTGTTTCCTCAGCCCTAGAACTGTGCCTGGCCCATTGCAGGTGTTCATTAAGTATTTGCTGAGTGACTGAAATAATAATCTAAGGCTGGGGCATGGTGACTCAGCCTGCAATCCAGGACCTTGGGTGGCTGAGGAGGGAGTATCGTTTGAGTCCAGCCTGGGGAACACAGAGGGACCTCATCTCTACAAGAAATACAAAAATTAGCCAGGCATAGTGGCGTGTGCCTATGAGTCCCAGCTACTCAGGAGGCTGAGGCAGGAGGATCGCTTGAGCTTGGGAGGAAGAGGCTGCAGGGGAGCCGTGATCGCGCCACTGCACTTCAGCCTAGGCAATGGAGTGAGACCCTGTCTCAAAAAGAAAAAAATAAAAAATAAAAAGAATAATTTAGTTCTCACAACAATTTGTGTGGGAGTGGAATAGAATGAAGGTGGTTGCAAATTGTTTGCCATTCTTCTAGGGAGAAGGGGAGGCTCTCTCCTCAACCTGGGACTCTGGGCTGAGCCTATGACTCACTTTAACCAACAGAATTTGGTGGCAGAAATGAGGCCAAGTGACTTCTGAAGCTAGATCTTAGGAAGGCTTTCAGCTTCCACCTGGGTCTCTAGGAACACTGTCTCAGAGGAAGCCAACTGCCATGTGGGAAGTCGGACTAGCTTGAGCCAGCCATGCAGTCAGGAAGCCCAAGCAGCCACATGGTGACAGATGAGTAAGTGCAGAAGCCATCTTGCACATCCAGCCTCAGAGTTAGATGACTGTGGCTCCAGCTGTCCTCACACTATAGCCACACAAGGGAGCTCTGCCCAGATGAGCACAACCAGGGGACTCTACTGTAGGAGATAAGAAATAGTTTTAAGCCACTAAGTTTTAGGGTGCTGTTACACAGCAATGGATAACTAGAACAAGTAGGAACATTCTCATCATTTTTTAAAGAAACCAAGGCACTGAAAAGTCAAATGACTTACCCAAGATCACTTGATGGAGTGGGCATTCTGGCCTAGATTGTCTGCAAGGCCTGTGCTTTTCATTTCTAGGCTACACCACTCTGAAATTAATTCATATTTGCTTTTTTCTTGTTTTTTTTTTTTTCTTTTCTTTACAATACTGGTAGTCAGTGTTAGGTTGAGAGCTGGTCCTGAGAACTTCTTTCCTTCTCACTGTAGATCTTCATAAACAATGAATGGCACAATGCCATCAGCAGGAAACATTCCCCACCGTCAATCCGTCCACTGGAGAGGTCATCTGTCAGGTAGCTGAAGGGGACAAGGTGAGAACCGGTGACTTACCTTGGGGGAGGGATGGATTCATTTTCTATTTTATATGTTTTTGTGTGGCAAAAGCTTTACCATATATGTGTATTACTTTCACAAGTAACAGATGCCAATGAAAAATTCCGAGTAAATTATTCAATAGAAACTTGCCTGCAGACAATGGTGTTAATTCACTTAGTGTAGAACTATAGACTTGGAAGTGAATTCAGCAAATATCTAATAGAGTGTCTCCTTTCCAGACCTGGAAGTTGAACATCAGAGATGGAAACCTTGTTGGGTAGAATTTGGGTCTCCTAAGATCTAGCTCCTCTGGAGGTTTGAATTGTATAGACTGTGGGAACCAATCGAAACTGATAATATTATGTTTAAAATTTTTTAATTAGACTCTTAGTAAAAATACTGTGTGTTTTTGGCCGGGCACAGTGGCTCAGGCCTGTAATCCAGCACTTTGGGAGGCTGAGGTGGGAGGATCACTTGAGCCCAGGAATTTGAGAACAGCCTGGGGAAACATAGTGAGATACCATCTCTAAAGTAAACAAAGAAACAAGTAAATAATTTAAAAATAAGAAAATACAGGCCAGGCGCGGTGGCTCACGCCTGTAATCCCAGCACTTTGGGAGGCTGAGGCAGGCGGATCATGAGGTCAGGAGTTTGAGACCATCCTGACCAACATGGTGAAACCCCGTCTCTACTAAAAATACAAAAATTAGCCGGGTGTGGTGGCGTCTGCCTGTAATCCCAGCTACTCAGGAGGCTGAGGCAGGAGAATTGCTTGAACCTGGGAGGCGGAGGTTGTAGTGAGCCGAGATTGCGCCACTACACTCCAGCCTGGGCGACAGAGCGAGACTTCGTCTCAAAAAAGAAAAAAAAGAAAATACAGAAATTATCCGGATTCTTATTCCCACCAGGACTTCATGAAAGGAGGGGACGGTCATGTTATTCAACCCCATTCCTGAAGTCTGGTGCTCATCAGGGCTCTGCCGGGCTAGGAGCATTGTTTATGGGGCAGGTTTTCTGTGCAGCGATGTGCTGATGACCTTCTGGATGTGTTTGTATTCGGAGCTGGTTATTACTGAGAAGGCCTGAGTTTTCCAGGAAGGCTTGAGTTTTCCTGTGTTTTCTAGGAAGATGTGGACAAGGCAGTGAAGGCCGCCCGGGCTGCCTTCCAGCTGGGCTCCCCTTGGCGCCGCATGGACGCATCACACAGGGGCCGGCTGCTGAACCGCCTGGCCGATCTGATCGAGCGGGACCGGACTTACCTGGCGGTGAGTCCTCAGCCCTTCTCCCCCTCAGATCCCATGTGGCGAATGGGCTCGCAGCATCCTGTGAACAGCCAGGGGCCACATATCTAACATGGGACTGATGGGAATGGTGTAGGATGGACACCTTTAGAGGGCACCTCTGTACTAACCAGAGGAGCCTTTCAGTGTCTCCTTTGTTTTTTTGTTTTGTTTTGCCCTTTTGAGATGGAGTCTCACTCTGTCGCCCAGGCTGGAGTGCAGTGGCGACATCTCGGCTCACTGCAACATCCACCTCCTGGGTTCAAGTGATTCTCCTGCCTCAGCCTCCCAAGTAGCTGGGATTACAGGCACAAGCCACCACGCCCAGCTAATTTGTGTATTTTTAGTAGAGACAGGGTTTCACCACATTGGCCAGGCTGGTCTCCAATTCCTGGGCTCAAGTGATCCACCTGCCTCAGCCTCCCAAAGTGCTGGGATTACAGGCATGAGCCACCACACCCGGCCTTAGTGTCCCCTTTGATGTGGCGGGTTTGGCTAAGCAAGAAGGATCTGGGGGCAGGGAGAGGAGCTGTGTCAGGGAGGCCTTCCCAGGACAGAGACCCCTGAGAATGGACACCTCTCCCTGGGCCCCTCCATGGTGGGCCTTCTCCCTGGCTCAAGAGGAGAAGAAACCAGGAGGCAATCTCCTCTGAGCCACCATTGATTCTGCACACAGAAGCCAGAGCAAACCTTCCAGAAGGTAGATTATACATGGCACTCTGCTCTTATCCCTGCATGGCATGCGGTGTTCTTAGGATAACATCCTCAACATTTTCTGTAAGACCCAGCCTGCAACATGGCAAGATCCTGTCTCTACAAAAAGTTAAAAAACTAGCTGAGTATGGTGGTATATGCCTGTAGTCCTAGCTACATGGGAGGCTGAGGCAGGAGGATTGCTTGAGTCCAGGAGTTCAAGGCTGCAGTGAGCTGCGGTGGCGCCACTGCGCTCCAGCCTGGGCAACAGAGTCAGATCCTATCTCAAAAAAAAAAAATGACCCAGCCTGTTCTAGTTCCATCATCTGAGTCATGCTGCACTGCAGTCCTCACATTCACATGTGCTCCCGAGCCTGGGCTCGCATGCTTGATGGCCAAGCCTCTTTGAGCATCAGCACTTGCACCTGCCTGGGATGCTCTTCGCCCTGCTGCCATCGTACCATCCCCTTTGCCCAGTTGCCCCCTACATATCATTTAGGTTCTAGACTAAAGGGCTCATCTCTGGCTGATGTTTCTAGACAGGGCTGGGCAGCCTGGCTCCCTGCTATTTTTTAGCACTTTTTTTAATTATTTTTTTTTTGAGATGGAGTCTCACTCTTCACCCAGGCTGGAGTGCAGTGGCATGATCTCGGCTCACTGCAACTTTTACCTCCCGAGTTCAAGCAATTCTCCTGCCTCAGCCTCCCCACTAGCTGGGATTACAGGTGTGCACCACCACGCCCAGCTAATTTTGTATTTTTGATAAAGTCAGGCTTTCACTGTGTTGGCGAGGCTGGTCTCAAACACCTGACCTCAGGTGATCTACCCGCCTCGGCCCCCCAAAGTGCTGGGATTATAGGTGCGAGTCACTATGTCCAGCCTCTAGCACTGTTAACACATGTGACTGAGGACTTGTGTCATTATGCGTGGTCTCTTTGCTCTGTAAGTTCCACGCTGGTCTCTATCCCAACACCTGGATATGGTAGAGAGCAGAAGCTAAAAGAGTGTGTTTGTGAAATCACTGAGTGAGAAGTTGGTGCCTTATCCTGCCAGGCCCCCTTCCTCCTCCTCCCTGCCTTTGGAGAGACCATGTCAATAGTCCAGAGATGCCAGTGATATTTGGCAGCACAAAGGGGACTCTCACCCTGGGCTTGCACCAGCCCTTCTCAGTCCCAGCCTTGGCGCCCTCTGTCAGCCCTTTGTTTTCCTCTCATTCCTGCACCCACGTCTCTGCTGACCTTGTTTTCTTCTCAGGCCTTGGAGACCCTAGACAATGGCAAGCCCTATGTCATCTCCTACCTGGTGGATTTGGACATGGTCCTCAAACGTCTCCGGTATGGGCTCAGCTTTCCTGTTCTTTGTTCTGGCAGGAGAAAAAGGGAGGCGACATTGTTAGGAGGTAAAAATTAAATTACAAAAATTCAAAAGGGGCAGGGCATGGTATCTCCTTCCTATAATCCTAGCACTTTGGGAGGCTGAGCCAGGCGGATTATGTGTGGTCAAGAGTTTGAGACCAGCCTGGCCAACATGATGAAACCCCATCTCTACTAAAAATATAAAAATTAGCTGAGCATGGTGGCACACACATGTAATACCAGCTACTCAGGAGGCTAAGGTAGAAGAATCTCTTGATCCCTGGAAGTGGAGGTCACAGTGAGAGAAGATGATGCCACTGCACTCCAGCCTAGGTGACAGAGTGAGACTTTGTCTCAAAAACAAAAATGAAAAACAAATAAATTAGAAAACTTCAAAAGGATCAAAGGAGTCAGAGAAGCCTACTCCATTTAGACTCCAGCTCATGGGAAAATCCTTCAATATCACAAATTGTGACTTAGTCATAAATGCTTTATTTTGTTCTTGAGTCACTTTTGGTACTTTCTGTGTCACTTGGAACTTGTCCATTTTATCGAGGTTATCTAATTTGTTGGTATACAATTGTTCACGGTATTCTCTTATAATCCTTTTTATC
Source organism: Nomascus leucogenys (assembly GCF_006542625.1). NCBI lineage: Eukaryota > Metazoa > Chordata > Mammalia > Primates > Hylobatidae > Nomascus > Nomascus leucogenys. The sequence goes on along the minus strand of NW_022096707.1, from coordinate 27,534 downwards.
TCTGTAAGATCTGTAGTGATGTCTTCATTTTCAGTTTTACTTATTTGGGTCTTCTCTCTGTTTCTTAGCCTATCTAAAGTTTGTCTATTTCGTGAATGTTTTCAAAGAACCAAACTTTTGGTTTTGTTTATTTTATTGTTTTTCTATTCAAGAAAATACTCTCTGTTTCAGTCTTTATTATTTTGTCTATCTCTGTTTCAGTCTTTATTATTTCCTTCCTTTTACTAGCTCTGGGTTTGGCTTAATGAAAAATGTTTTATTGATTGATTGATTGATTATTATTATTATTACTTTTTGAGACAGAGTCTCGCTCTGTCGCCCAGGCTGTAGTGCAGTGGTGCGATCTCGGCTCACTGCAAGCTCCGCCTCCCGGGTTCACGCCACTCTCCTGCCTCAGCCTCCTGAGTAGCTGGGACTACAGGCGCCCGCCACCACGCCCGGCTAATGTTTTGTATTTTTAGTAGAGACGGGGTTTCACCGTGTTAGCCAGGATGGTCTCCATCTCCTGACCTCGTGATCCACCTTCCTTGGCCTCCCAAAGTGCTGGGATTACAGGAGTGAGTCACTGCGCCCAGCCGATTGATTGATAATTTTAATTTTTTTTTGAGGCAGGGTCTCACTCTTGCCCAGGCCAGAGTGCAGTGGCACAATCATAGTCGACTGCAGCATTGACCTGGGCTCAAGCAATCTTCCCACCTCAGCCTCCTAAGTAGCTGGGACCACAGGCGTGCACCACCATGCCTGGATACTTTTTAAATTTTTTGTATAGACGCGGGTCTTACTATGTTGCCCAGGCTAGTTTTGGACTCCTGGGCTCAAGCGATCTTCCCACCTTGGCCTCCCAAAGTGCTGGGATTACAGGCACGAGTTACTATGCCCAACAACCATAAACATTTCAATGGCCAAGGAACAAGAGCTTTGTTAGAGCCCTTGTGTTGGAGCTGCCAGGAATTCACTGAGGCTGGGCACAGTGGCTCACACCTAGAATCCCAGCACTTTGGGAGACTGAGGTGGGTGGATCATTTGAGGTCAGTAGTCCAAGAGCAGCCTGGCAAACATGGTGAAACCCCATCTCTACTAAATATACAAAAATTAACCAGGCAGCAGTGGCACATGCCTGTAGTCCCAGCTACTCAGGAGGCTGAGGCACGAGAATCACTTGAACCCAGGAGGTGCAGGTTACAGTGAGCGGAGATCATGCCACTGCACTCCAGTCTGGGTGACAGACTGAGACTCCATCTCAAAAAAAAAAGAAATTCAGTGGAGCCCAACTTAGACGATAGAGTCAAGGGGTCTCTAATGGAAAAGACCATTGAGTCTCACTCACCTCCCTACTTGCTTCATTCTCCTCAGCGACACTGGCTTTGAGGGCCAGGTTTTTGTTTTGTTTTGTTTTGTTTTGTTTTTTGAGACAGAGTCTTGCTCTTTTGCCCAGGCTGGAGTGCAGTGGCACGATCTCTGCTCACTGCAAGCTCCGCCTCCCAGGTTCATGCCATTCTTCTGCCTCAGCCTCCCAAGTAGCTGGGACTACAGGCGCCCACCACCACGCCCGGCTAATGTTTTGTATTTTTAGTGGAGATGGGGTTTCACCATGTTAGCCAGGATGGTCTCGATCTCCTGACCTCGTGATCCGCCTGCCTCAGCCTCCCAAAGTGCTGGGATTACAGGCGTGAGCCACCATGCCCGGCCGAGGGCCAGTTTTTATGTTGGGACCTGGTAGCCCACACCACCTGTTCTTGCACCTCCATGCCTGATTCCAGCCAGGCTAAGCTGTCATCTTTTAGTTGTAATGCCATATTCCTGAGAGAGGACCCTGAGTGGCTGGCCTTGGTTCTGACCAACTGTGGCCAAGGGTAGACAGATCATTTGTGTACATAGTGGCTGCCTCCCTATGACATGTAAACAGAGATGGTGGGGAGGAAGCAGTGCCATAAGAGTAGAGGCTGGACAAGAAAACAGTTGGGCCGGGCGCGGTGGGTCATGCCTGTAATCCCAGCACTTTGGGAGGCCAAGGCGTGTGGATCACCTGAGGTCAAGAGTTCAAGACCAGCCTGGCCAACATGATGAAACCCCATCTCTACTAAAAATACAAAACTTAGACGGGCGTGGTGGCAGGCATTCTACTTGTAAGTCTGAGGCAGGAGAATCGCTTGAACCTGGGAGGCGGAGGTTGCAGTGATCTATCGCGCCACTGCACTCCAGCCTGGGGGACAAGTGGGAGACTTTGTCTCAAAAAAAAAAAAAAAGAAAACAGTCGGTATCCTTCACAACAGGCGCACATAGCCAGCGCAATCACGCCTCCCTGGGGACACTGGGCAATGTCCAGAGACATTTTTGGCAGCCTCGACTGCGAGGGGAAGGGTACTACTGGCATCTAGTGGATAGAAGTCAGAGATGCTGCTCAACATCCTACAATGTCCAGGACAGTCCCACAACAAAGAATTCTCCAGCCCCAAATGTCAGCAGTGCCAAGGCTGCAAAACTCCCTCTGCAAGGACACCCCAGAGAGAGCAGCCTGGTACATCTCAGTTGGGGCCAAACGCTTTCCTGAATTTTGGCATTTTGCTTTTGTGCTGATGAAATAACTTCTGGGGCTTGCAAAACACATGTCATGTAGACTGTGTTTGTATAGATCTGGGGGAGGGAAGGTGCAATGCCTGGGCTTGCATAGATTGGCAACCCCCTAGCTAGCTTTCTTCCAGGGTCACAAACCCATGTTCAAACCCAAGTCACTAGCCAGGTGCTAATGGCTCGAGCCTGTAATCCCAGCACTTTGGGAGGCCAAGGCAGGAGGATCACTTGAGCTCAGGAGTTTGAGAGCAGCCTGGGCAACATAGGGAGACCCGCATCTCTACAAAAAATTTGAAAACATTAGCCAGGCATGGTGACATGTGCCTGTCATCTCAGCTACTCAGGAGGCTAAGGTGAGAGGATCACTTGAGCCCAGGAGGTCAAGGCTGCAGTGAGTTATGATCGTGCCACTGCACTGCAGCCTGGGCAACTGAGCAAGACCCTGTTTCTTTCTTTTTCTTTTTTTCTTTCTTTTTCTTTTTTTTTTGAGACAGAGTCTCGCTCTGTTGCCCGGGCTGGAGTACAGTGGTGCGATCTTGGCTCACTGCAACCTCCGCCTCCCAGGTTCAAGCAATTATTCTGCCTCAGCCTCCTGAGGTGCTGGGATTACAGGTGCCAGCCACCATGCCCGGCTAATTTTTTGTATTTTTAGTAGAGATGGGGTTTCACCCCTTGGCCAGGCTGGTCTCGAACTCCTGACCTCGTGATCTGCTCACCTAGGCCTCCCAAAGTGCTGGGATTACAAGTGTGAGCCACAATGCCCAGCAAGACCCTTTGTCTTAAAAAAAACAAGGTCAGGCATGGTGGCTCACACTTGTAATCCCAGCACTTTGGGAAGCCGAGGCGGGTATCACGAGGTCAGGAGTTCGAGACCAGTCTGGCCAAGGTGGTGAAACCCCATCTCTACTAAAAATACAAAAAATTAGCCAGGCATAGTGGCAGGTGCCTGTAATCCCAGCTACTCGGGAGGCTGAGGTAGAGAATCGCTTGAACCTGGGAGGCGGAGGTTGCAGTGAGCCGAGATCACACCACTGCACTCCATCCTGGGTGACAGAGCGAGACTCTGTCTCAAAAGAAAGAAAAGAAAGGAAGAAAAAAATTCTAATTCCTGGGCATGAGCCCCAGAGAGTGGGATTGAGTAGATTGGAAGTGGACTCCTGGGATCTGGTGTTTTTTACAAGAACCCCAGGCGATTCTGAGGCTTAAGGGTTAGCTACCTAGATTATTGTGAGCTTCGCAGTCACTTGTCTTTCTCTGAATAAGGCAAAAGCAAGGGCAGTTTTCAGAAAGACTCAGCTGGACCAGTTTGAGTCTTCTCTTTATGCCAGGGTTTGCAGGGGTCCCTGACAATCATTGATTCGAGCTTGAGTGTTATTTTTTTTAAAGGTATTATGCCGGCTGGGCTGATAAGTACCACGGGAAAACCATTCCCATTGACGGAGACTTCTTCAGCTACACACGCCATGAACCCGTGGGGGTGTGTGGGCAGATTATTCTGGTGAGTCCAGCCTCCCTGGAGTTTCTTCAGGGTGCCCTGAGATTTGGCAGTCTGCCAGGCTCATTGCAGGGGTTCTGGGGGTGGTGTTGGAAGGCAGCCTGGGTGGCAGGTAAGAAGATGGGCTCTGACAAAGCCAATCTGGTTTGAGTCTCAGCCCTGCCACTCGTGAATTCTGTAACCTTGGGCAAGTCACTTATATCCCAAGCCTCAGTTTCCCCATCTGAAAAGTGGAAGTGGGCATAGTGCCTGTCTTAGGGAGGTAATTAGGGCTTAGCATGGTGTCATGGACGTAAAAACACGGATAAATGTGAGTCTGTCATCCTTGTGCACCGCCTGCCTCGTCCATCCATCTTAAAACCACGATGGATGGAGTTAGGGGAGGAAACGCAGGGTTCAGAGAACTCGGTGCTGCTTCTGCCCTCTGGGGTTGCCACCTTCTGCTACCCAGTGTAGTTCTCTGAGGAAGCTTGGATTTCGACAGCGGCTGCTATTTGTTGCAGTGGAATTTCCCACTCCTGATGCAAGCATGGAAGCTGGGCCCAGCCTTGGTGACTGGAAATGTGGTTGTGATGAAGGTAGCTGAGCAGACGCCCCTCACCGCCCTCTATGTGGCCAACTTGATCAAGGAGGTGCGTGGCTTGTCCTGGTCTTAACCTCTAAATGCCCTTGTTGAGGCTTGTTCTAAAGGAGTTCTGAGGAGGGTCTCAGGGGTCCCTAAACAGGGAGGCATGTTTGTGGAGCCCCCATCATCATGTGAACCAGAGTGGCTCCCTCTTAGCTTTTTTCCACATTGGACTTCACTGCAAGATCCCCTTTGAAGAATTAAAAATATTGCTGTAGGCCAGGCTCGGTGGCTCACACCTGCAATCCCAGCACTTTGGGAGGCCAAAGCAGGAGGATTGCTTGAGTCCAGGAGTTTGAGACCAGCCTGGGCAACACAGCAAGACCCCGTCTCTACAAAAAATTAAAAATTAGCTGGGTGGCACGCACCTGTAGTCCAAACTGCTTGGGAGGTTAAGGCAGGAGGATCACTTGAGCCCAGGAGTTTGAGGCTGCCGTGAGCTGTGATCACAACATTGCACTCCAGCCTGGGTGCCAGAGAGAGACTCGGTCTCAAAAAACAAACAAAACCCACTGTTGTTCTAAATGAATGCTCTCAGGAGAGGCGCAAAGACACAGGGAACCCCAGCGAACATGCTTCTTCTCCGTCCCATTTAGAATTCCCATGTAGTGCCCCATACAACTAGCTTCTGACCACGTGTCCTTGGCAGACTGTCCCACCCTCTCTGAGAAAGGATGCGTCTTCCCCTGGTCGAGCCCTTCAGAATAGGAGGGTGACTCCCAGTGTCCCCTGGCTGTTTGCTCACAGGCCGGCTTTCCCCCTGGTGTGGTCAACATTGTGCCTGGATTTGGCCCCACTGCTGGGGCCGCCATTGCCTCCCATGAGGATGTGGACAAAGTGGCATTCACAGGCTCCACCGAGGTAAGGTGACCCTGGCCTCAAGCTTGCAGCCTCCTTGGCCCAGGTTCCCCCTGTCCTCAGTGGACGACATGCTCAAGGTGAGCTCCTGGGTGTCAAGTGGAGGTCTCTTCCTCCAGGACTTGCCCTCTGCAGAGCTCAGGCGAGGACCCTGTAGGTACCAGGAGGGGTGGGCAGGGTTGAGCCCTTTGTGGTCTGGTTGCCACACTAGCTGCCCTTGGGAGGGGCCAGTGTCCCATGTGGACTAAGGAGGCCAGGCCTAGCCAGACTCCACACAGCCCAGAGCTGACCGTTTGCCCCAAATCAAAGCACCTTGGCCGGGTCAGACTCCTTGACCAGGACTACCACTGTGGTTAAAAATTAGCCCTGTGTGGTGGTGTGTGCGTGTGGCCCCAGCTACTCAGAAGGCCGAGGCAGGAGGGTTGCCAGAGCCTGAGAGGTCAAGGCTGCAGTGAGCTGAGATCACGCCACTGCACTCCAGCCTAGGTGACAGAGCGAGACCCTGTCTAAAAGAAAAAAAAAAGTGAATGTCTATTTGGTGAAATTCTCTAGGTCTCTCATGGTCCAGTTGCTCGCTCAAGCCGTGGGGGACTGTCTTCTGTGTCTATAGAGTGCTGGACTCTTTCTCCCTGCACTGAGAGCTCGTTCCTGTCTCTCTGTCCCCACAGATTGGCCACGTAATCCAGGTTGCTGCCGGGAGCAGCAATCTCAAGAGAGTGACCCTGGAGCTGGAGGGGAAGAGCCCCAACATCATCATGTCAGATGACGATAGTGAGTTCCCAGCTGGAGGAGGCCTGGCCTTGAAGGCAGTCCTGGCCGCCTGTGTTGTGGCTCCAGCCGATCCTGTCGCTCCCAGTGCCCAATGGCATTGGTTGCTGTCCCTTGGGCCTCAGGATAAGACGCCAGTGCAGGGCCTGTGTGGCCTGGCCTTGGCCTGTCCCCAGCCTCTCCCTGGCTGCTCTCTGCATCATCAGGCTAGGCCACGCCCCTGCTATCTGACTCATCCACTCACCGCCATCACACCCTTTGTCCTGGTTGGCAGTGGGCTCCCAGATCGCCCCTCTTCTCCTTGTATCTGTCTCTGGCACCCAGCAGGCATCAACCCTGACAGTGGTGGGAACAGGCTCCATTGGGCAGGCAGCCGCTGGGGCCAGGGTCCTCCTCCTCTTCTCACTGTCACCTTTCTGTCCCCTGCCTACTTCCTGCAGTGGATTGGGCCGTGGAACAGGCCCACTTCGCCCTGTTCTTCAACCAGGGCCAGTGCTGCTGTGCCAGCTCCCAGACCTTCGTGCAGGAGGACGTCTATGATGAGTTTGTGGAGCGGAGCGTTGCCCGGGCCAAGTCCCGGGTGGTTGGGAACCCCTTTGATAGCAAGACCGAGCAGGGGCCGCAGGTGAGCCAGGCAGTGCAGCAGGGTCTGGGTGTCCAGAGCCAGCATGAGAAGCAGAGAGGGCATCGGGCTTAGATCAGTTGGGACTGGGTTCAGGTCTCAGCTCTACCACACAGCAGCTGTGTGCCTTTGGGAAGCTATGTTCCCTCCCTCAGCCTTCATTTCCCCATCTCGAGCCCTGCCCTGCCTCATTCACAGGGTGGCTGTGATGTGGAAATTAATCCTGGGAAGCACTTTGTAAATTGCATATATGTAACAAATACCAGGAGTGTCTGCAAAAGGGAGTGTGTGTTTCCAAGACCTTGGTCATCAGTAGAAATGTATCCACCAGAAGATACACAGCCCTGTGAAACTTGGTGTCTGAGAGCCATGGTATGGCTGGTGTAGGGACTTCATTTCACTTCATGTTTTGAGCTGTTTGATTTTATTTATTTATTTATTTATTTACCTATTTATATTTTAGAGACAAGGTCTCTGTTGACCAGGCTGGAGTGTAGTGGTGCAATCATACCTCACCTCAGCTTTGAACTCCTGGGCTCAAGCAGTCCTCCTGCCTTTGCCTCTCAAAGTGCTGGGATTGCAGACATGAACCACCACGCCTGGCCTGGATTTTACTTTTGAGCAGTTGTAGGTTTATAGAAAAATAGAGCTGAACGTACAGAGAGTGCCCATATATTACTTTGCACCTCCCTGTTCCCCCAGTTTCCCCTTTATTCACATCCTGCACGAGTGTGGTTCATCTGTTAGTATTGATGAGCCAATACTGGTACCTTATTATTAACTTAGGTCTGTAGTGTATATTTGAGTTTTGCTTTTTTTTTTTTTTTTGAGACAGGGTCTTGTTCTGTTGTCCAGGCCTGCAATGCAGTGACGGGATCTCGACTCATGCCACCCAGGTTCAAGCAATTCTCGTGCCTCAGCCTCCTGAGTAGCTGGGACTACAGGTGCACACCACCACGCCTGGCTAATTTTTTATATTTTAGTAGAGACAGGGTTGCACTCTGTTGCCCAGGCTGGGCTCGAACTCCTGAGCTCAGGCAATCTGCCATCAGGCACCCAGCCTTGGGGTCATTTTTTGTGTTGTTGTACTTACTATGGGCCTAGACAAATGTATCATAATATGTATGATACCATCATTCTAGTATCATGTAAATATATTTGTGCCCTGAAACCCCCGTCCTCCACCTATTCTTCCCTCTCTTCCTCCCCTGAGCCCTGGCAGGCAACCACTGATTTTTTTTTTTTTGAGACAGAGTCTCGCTGCATCACCAGGCTGGAGTGTAGTGGTGCGATCTCGGCTCACTGCAACCTGTACCTCCTGGGTTCAAGCGATTCTCCTGCCCCAGTCTCCTGAGTAGCTGGGACTTACAGGTGCATGCCACCATGCCCAGCGAATTTTTGTATTTTTAGTAGAGACAGGGTTTCACAATGTTGGCCAGGATGGCCTCAATCTCCTGACCTCGTGATCCACCCACCTCGGCCTCCCAAAGTGCTGGGATTACAGGTGTGAGCCATTGTGCCTGGCCAATCTTTTTATTGTCTCTATAGTTTTGCCTTTTCCAGATTGTCTTATACAAATCATACAGTAGGTAGCCTTCTCAGACTGGCTTCTTTCTTTTAGCAGTTTGCATTTCTGGTTCCTCAGTGGAGAGCCACAGCCATGTCTGAGGATGGACTGGCCTTGCCATGGGACAGGGTTATGTGCCCAACATCCCCCTCTTTGATTTTTTTTAGAGACAGGGTCTTGTTCTGTTGCCCAGGCTGGAATGCAGTGGTGTGATCATGGCTCACTGCAGCCTCAACCTCTTGGCCTCAAGTGATCCTCCTGCTTCAGCCTCCCAAGTAGCTGGGACTACAGGCACATGTCACCACACCTGGCTAATATTCATACTTTTTGTAGAGATGAGGTCTTGCTATGTTACCCAGGCTGGTCTTGAATTGCTGGGCTCAAGCAATCCTCTCACCTCAGCCTCCCAAAGTCCTGGGATTGCAGGTGTGAGCCACTGTGCCTGGCCTTCAACATCTCTATCTTTAATAGCTTTATTGAGATATAATTCATGTAGCATAAAATGCACTATTTTAGTGTACGATTCAGTGATTTTTAGTATATTCACAGCATTGTGCAACCATCACCACTAATTCTATATTATTGTCATTACCTCCCCTAAATATCCTGTACCCATTAGCAGTCACTCCCCATTCCTCCCCCCACCAGGCCCAGGCAACCCCCAATCTATGTTCTGCCTGTAGATTTATCTATTGTGGACATTTTATACAACTGGAATCCTACACTACATGGTTCTTTGTGTCTGGCTTATTCCACGTAGCCATGTTTTAAAGGTTCATCCATGTTGTAACAAGAATGTATCAGAATATAAAAGGCCAAGTAATATTCCATTGTGTGGATAGACCACATTTTGATTTTTCCATTAATCTATTGACAGACACTTGATTGTTTCCACCTTTTGGTTACTGTGAATAGTGCAGCTAGGAACACTAACATTTCTTTCTTTCTTTCTTTTGAGACAGTCTCGCTCTATCACCCAGGCTGGAGTGCAGTGGCACCATCTCGGCTCACTGCAACCTCCACCTCCTAGGTTCAAACAATTCTGTCTCAGCCTCCTGAGTAGGTGGGACTACAAGTGCACACCACCACACCCTGCTAATTTTTGTATTTTTAGTAGAGACAGGGTTTCACAAGATGGTCAGGCTGGTCTCGAACTCCTGACCTCAGGTGATCCATCTGCCTTGGCCTCCCAAAGTGCTGAGATTACAGGTATGAGCCACCGCACCTGTCCTAACATTTCTTTTCTTTTCTTTTCTTTTTTTTTTTTTTTTTTTTGAGACAGAGTCTCGCTCTGTCTCCAGGCTAGAGTACAGTGGCACGATCTCGGCTCACTGCAACCTCCACCTCCTGGGTTTGAATGATTCTCCTGCCTCAGCCTCCCGAGTAGCTGAGATTACAGGTGCCCACCACCACGCCCAGCTAATTTTTGTATCTTTAGTAGAGACGGGGTTTCACTATGTTGGCCAGGCTGGTCTTGAACTCCTGACCTTGTGATCCGCCCACCTCAGCCTCCCAAAGTGCTGAGATTACAGACATGAGCCACTGCACCCGTCCTAACATTTCTTTTTGTCTAATTTCTCTTTGTGGCTAATTATTAAGGTAATATAAACTTGCATTAATAATTTTAATGAGAAAGTGTTTAGGCTATATGTGGCAACTCACATCTGTAACCCCAACATTTTGGGAGGCTGAGGCAGGAGAATCTCTTGAGCCCAGGATTTCAAGATCAGCCTGGGCACTACAGCAAGACCTCGTCTCTACTAAAAAAAAAAAAAAAAATGCAAATCATGACCAGCCTGTCCAACATGGTGAAACCTCATCTCTACTAAAAATACAAAAACTATTCAGGCATGGTGGTGGGTGCCCATAATCCCAGCTACTCAGGAGGCTGAGGCAGGAGAATCACTTGAACCTGGGAGGCAGAGGTTGTGGTGAGCCAAAATTGTGCCACTGCACTCCAGCCTGGGTGACAGAGTGAGACTCTGTTTCAAAAAATAAGTAATTTTTTTTTCAAAAAAGCAAAAAAAATTAGCTAGACATAGTGATGCGTGCCTATACTCTCAGCTACTTGGGAGGCTGAGGTGGGAGCCCAGAAGGTCAAGCCTGCAGTGAGCAGTGATCACACCACTGCACTGCTGCCTCAGCGACAGAGTGAGACCCTGACTCTTTTTAAAAAAAAGGTTTTAATGTAAAAAATAAGACTTTGTTGCATTTCTTTTATTCTCCATCGGTAACCACACATGCACACACAGTTATGCTGTATGTTTATTTTTTTTAAAATAGGCTGGGTGTGGTGGCTAACCCCTGTAATCCTAACACTTGGGAGGGAGGCCAAGGTGAGTCAATTACTTGAGCCCAGGAGTTCGAGACTAGCCTGGGCAACGTAGCAAAACTCCATCTCTACTAAAAATATAAAAATTACCCAGGTGTGGTGGTGCACACCTGTGGTCCCAGCTACTCGGGAGACTGAGGTGAGAAGATACCTGAGCTCAGGGAGGTTGAAGTTGCAGTGAGCCATGATTGTGCCACTGCTCTTCAGACTGGGCAATAGAGTGAGACCCTGTCGCCCTTCTCCCCTACCCCATAAAGGAGTATATAATGCATATTGTTCTACAAGCTTTCCTTCTTTTTTTTTGAGATGAAGTCTTTGTTGCCAAAGCTGGAGTGCAGTGGCACGATCTCGGCTCACTGCAACCTTCACCTCCCTGGTTCAAGTGATTCTCCTGCCTCAGCCTCCCGAGTAGCTGGGACTACGGGCATGTGCCACCATGCCCAGCTAATTTTTGTATTTTAGTAGAGATGGGGTTTCACTGTGTTGGCCAGGCTGGTCTCGAACTCTTGACCTCATGATCGGCCTGCCTCGGCCCCCCAAAGTGCTGGGATTACAGGCGTGAGCCACTGCACCCGGCCCAAGCTTTCCTTCTTTTTACAGAATATCTTGGGCCATCTTTCTGTGTCGGTTCACAGATCTATTAGTGGCAACCAAATATATTGGATGCACCGTAATAATTTTAACCAACCCCTCTACTGATTTATACTTAGAATTGTTTCCATCTTTTGCCTTTATAAAATGCTCCCCCAGCCTGGGCAACAAGGCAAAACCCTGTCTCTACTAAAAATACAAAAATTAGCCCAGCATACTGGCGTATGCCTATAGTCCCAGCTACTCGGAAGGCTGAGGTGGGAGGATCATTTGAGTATGGGAGACGGAGGTTGCAATGAGTGGAGATTGCACCACTGCACTCCAGCCTGGGTGACAGAGTGAGACCCCGTCTCAAAAACAAAAATACAAAAAAAAAAAAATACTCCCTAGTGAATATCCTTGTTCATTTCTCTTTGTGCATATGTAGAATAAATTCCTGGAAGTTAAATAGCTGGGCCAAAGGGTCTGAGCATATAATTTTTGAGCAATATTAATAAACCACTTTCTCTAAAGGCTGTATCAGCCTGTCATCCTTCTAACAGTGTATGTAACAGTCTCTTGCTATCAGTGTATTTTCTTCCTAAACTTTTTGGTAATCTTATAGTTGAAAAGTAAAAATTGATTTGATGTCATTTTCTCTGGTAGGCTGAGGAAGTTGGGCCTTTTTTGTGTTTTCTGTTATTGGCCCTGTGTGTTTCCTCTTCTGATCTTGCTTACTCATGACGTTCTCCATTTCCCAGTTGTCTTGTTGCCACATAATTCTAAGCCTGAAGCCTAGGAGAGGTCTGAATCCGATGTCTCCATAACTCCGGGTTCCTTCTCCCACAGGTGGATGAAACTCAGTTTAAGAAGATCCTTGGCTGTATCAACACTGGGAAACAAGAGGGGGCGAAGCTGCTGTGTGGTGGGGGCATTGCTGCTGACCGTGGCTACTTCATCCAGCCCACCGTGTTTGGAGACGTGTAGGATGGCATGACCATCGCCAAGGAGGAGGTGAGGACCTGGGGCCGGTGCTTTGGGAACGTTCTTGGCGGGAGGTGAGGTAAACAGTTCAGCCTGGCATCCTGACGCTGTCACCCGTCTGCTAGCTCGGGGCCAGATCTCGAGTTATGCCCAGAACCAGTGCCCATAACAAGTTATTCATAGTATGTATCTGATCTTGTCACTCCTCTTCAGCTTGTACCCTCTGTCTGGGAGATTGTCTGCATTCCTCAGCATGGCCTGCAGGCCTTCGTGTCCTGGCCCTCAGAGCCAGGAGTCTAGGAATGACACTGCCTGTTCCTTCCCATGACTTTTTTACTTTCGGTCAGCGTCTTGCTCTGTTGCCCAGACTGGAGTGCAGTGGTATAATCATGGCTCCTTATAGCCTTGAACTCCTGGGCTCAAATGATCCTCCCACCTCAGCCTCCTGAGTAGCTGGGACTACAGGTGCTCACTACTATGCCTGACTAATTTTTTAAAAAAATTTTAGTACAGGTTGGGCACAGTGGCTCACGCCTGTAATCCCAACACTTTGGGAGGCCAAGGCGGTGGATCACCTGAGGTCAGGAGTTCGAGACCAGCCTGGCCAACGTGGCGAAACCCTGTCTATATTAAAAATAAAAAATTAGCCCGGCGTGGTGGTGCTTGCTTGTAATCCCAGCTACTCTGGAGGCTGAGGCAGGAGAATCACCTGAACCCAGGAGGCAGAGGTCAAGTGAGCTGAGGTCATGCCACTGCACTCCAGCCTGGGCAACAGAGCGGGATTCCATCTCCGATTTTAGCCACGCCTGGCTAATTTTTGTATTTTTAGTAGAGACAGGGTTTCACCACGTTGATCAGGCTGGTCTCGAACTCCTGACTTCGTGATCTGCCTGCCTCGGCCTCCCAAAGTGCTGGGATTACAGGCATGAGCCACCACGCCTGGCTTGTTTTTTCTCTTCTTTTTTTGAGACAGAGTCTCACTCTGTCGCCAGGCTGGAGTGCAGTGGCGCGATCTCGGCTCACTGCAACCTCTGCCTCCCAGGTTCAAGCGATTCTCCTGCCTCAGCCCCTACTAGTAACTGGGATTACAGGCGCACACCACCACACCTAGCTAATTTTTCTTATTTTTAGTAGAGATGGGGTTTCACCATTTTGGCCAGGCTGGTCTCGAACTCCAGACCTCAGGTGATCCACCTGCCTCAGCCTCCCAAAATGCTGGGATTACAGGTGTGAGCCATCATGCCCGGCCAAATTTTTTTTTTTTTTTGAGTAAAGACAAGGTCTCACTGTGTTTGCCAGGCTGGACTCCAACTCCTAGACTCAAGTAGTTCTCCCACCTTGGCCTCCCAAAGTGCTGGGATTACAGGCGTGAGCCACAATGCCCAGCTGACTTAAATTGTTTGACACTAAATCTATGTGTCACATGTGAATAACATACCTGGCAGGATTGTTTAGAAACGGGATACTCTATGTAAAGTCCGGGGCCCACAGGAGGAAGTTGGCCCCTGTTGGCTCCATTCCCTCTGTGTTCTGCTGAGCTTGATGGCTGTTGTCTTCCCCTGGAACTGTTAAAGCATGACTGGGGGCTCATCCCCCAATCTGGAATCATCTGTTCTGCTCTGAGAGAGCTCGATGGCAGGTGCCTCCGTGTTGCCAAACCCCCCTACTCTGCTCTCTCACTCCAGATCTTCGGGCCGGTGATGCAGATCCTGAAGTTCAAGACCATAGAGGAGGTTGTTGGGAGAGCCAACAATTCCACATACGGGCTGGCCGCAGCTGTCTTCGCAAAGGATTTGGACAAGGCCAATTACCTGTCCCAGGCCCTCCAGGTGGGCACTGTGTGGTAAGAGCCTCCCAGCAGCCCCTCACAACCCAACAGAGATTCCTCAAAGGCAGGGCCTTCTGGAATCCGGTGGTCACCATCCTGGAATTTGGGGAGCTGGGCTCAGTTTCTCCTGGGTCAGGGTATGATGTCGATTTGAGAGGTCCTGCCACCTCACCTCCAAAGGATCAAGCTTCTCTGCGGTGCAAAGGCCCTGCACCTGTCCTTGGCAGGCAGCAGGGTGGCGGGGCTCCTCCCCAGCTGCCTCAGGGCAGGAGACCAGAGCAGAGGGACCCATGATTGTGACACTGATCCTAAAAGCTTAGCCTCTGCTTCACACTTAGCCCCCACTAGGATGGCTATATTTTTATTATTTATTTATTCTTAGTTTTATTTTTTGAGACAGAAAAAAATATTCTACCCAGGCTGAAGTGCTGTGGGGTGGGATTATAGCTCACTGCAGCCTTGAACTCCTGGGCTCAAGCTATCCTCCCACCTCTGCCTCCCGAGTAGCTGGGACCACAGGTGTGTACCATCACCCCTGGACAATTAAAAAAATTTTTTTTTTGTAGAGATGAGATCTCGCCATGTTGCCCAGGCTGGGCTATATGTATATAATTTTTGATGTATTGGTAAGGATGTGGAGAAATCGGAACCTTCCTATGTTGCTGATGGGAATGGAAAATGGCACACTCATTGTGGAAAATAGCTTGGGAGCTCCTCAAAAATTAAACATGAAGCCCCCATATGACCCAGCAATTCCACTCCTAGGTATTTATCCAAGAGAAAGAAAAATGTGCTCCCACATAAAAACGTGTATATGAATCTTCACAGCAGCATTATTTGTAACAGCCAAAAGGTGAACACAACCCAAATGTCCATCAGTAGATGAATGGATACAGAATGTGATCTGTCCATGCAATGAAATGTGGCTCAGCCACAGAAGGGAATGAAGTAGCTGTATGAATCTGTTCTCACACTGCTGGTAAAGACATTCCAGAGACCGGGTAATTTATAAAGGAAAGAAGTTTAATGGACTCACACAGTTCCATGTGGCTGGGGAGGCCTCACAATCATGGTGGAAGGTGAAAAGCATGTCTCACGTGGTGGCAGACAAGAGAAGAGAACTTGTGCAGGGAAACTCCCCTTTATAAAACCATCAGATCTTGTGAGATTTACTCACTATCACAAGAATAGCATGGGAAAGACCTGGCCCCATGATTCAATTACCTCCCACAACACGTGGGAATTGTGGGAGCTAAAATTCAAGATGAGATTTGGGTAGGGACACAGCCAAGCCATATCAGTAGCCATGCATGCAATATCATGGATTAATCTTGAACATAACATTGAGTGAAAGAACCCAGACTGTCTGGGTGCAGTGGCTCATGCCTGTAATCCCAGCACTTTGGGAAGCCAAGGTGGGTAGGGCACTTGAGGTCAGGAGTTTGAAACCAGCCTGGCCAACATGGTGAAACTCTATCTCTGCTAAAAGTACAAAAATTAGCTGGGAGTGGTGTCTGACCTCTGTAATCCCAGCTATACAGGAGGCTGAGGCAGGAAAATTGATTAAACCCAGGAGGAACAGCTTGCAGTGAGCTGAGACTGCACCACTGCACTCCAGCCTGGGTGACAGAGAAAGACTCCTTCTCAAAACACAAAAACAAAAACATTAGCCAGGCATAGTGGCACACACGTATAGTCCTAGCTACTTAAGAGGCTGAGGCGGAAGGATCCTTGAGCCCAGAGGTTCAAGGTTATAGTGAGCTATGATCATGCCACTGCAGCCTAGCCTAGGGACAGACCAACTCTATCTCAAAAAAAATTTTGAATGGTGTTATTCTTTGAGTTGTTTTTATTTCGGGGAGTGGACATACAATTTACTTTCTCTGAAATCTAATAAAATCTATGGGTAATCTTGCCAGAAAAAAATGCATATAAACACAATATGCTGCATATAATTCTGAGGGGGTGAAATCACAGACCATTGAAGCCTATTCACTGTAAGAACCTCTGATGTAGAAGTAGCAGTTTTATGATTTCTAAATCATATGAAAGAATGATGTTGGGATCATTAAAACTAGGATCAAATTAGTCCCAGAAATTCTTGGCTGGGCACAGTGGCCCATATCTGTAATCCCAGCATGTTGGGAAGCTGAGGCAGGCAGAGCACCTGACATCAGGAGTTTGAGATCAGCCTGGTAAACATGGTGAAACCCCGTCTCTATTAAAAACACAAAAAATTAGCCTGGCGTGGTGGTGGGTGCCTGTAGTCCCAGCTACTCAGGAGGATGAGGCAGGAGAATCTCTTGAACCCAGGAGGCAGAGTCTGCAGTGAGCCGAGATGGCATCACTGCACTCCAGCCTGGGCAGCAAAGTGAAACGCTGTCTCAAAATAAACAAATAAATAAATAATTCGAATAAATGAATAAATAAACTGTGAATGGACTGGGTGTGGTGGCACCTGCCCGTAATCCCAACTACTTGGGAGGCTGAGGCAGGAGAATCCCTTGAACCAGGGAGGCGGAGATTGCAGTGAGCCAAGATCGTGCCATTACACTCCAGCCTAGGTGACGAGTGAAACTCTGTCTCAAACAAAACATAACAAAATGAACAAAACAACTGTAAATGTTATTTTATCTTTCTTATCCCAACTCTCACTAACAAGCAAAAGAGACCAGGTGCAGTGGCTCATGCCTGTAATCTCAGCATTTTGAGAGGCAGGCAGATCACTTGAGGTCAGGAGTTCGAGACCAGCCCGGCCAACTTGATGAATCTTGGTCTCTACTAAAAATAAAAAAATTAGCCAGGTGTGGTGGCATGAGCTGTAATCCCAGTGGTGCCTGTAATCCCAGTTACTCAGGAGGCTGAGGCAGGAGAATCACTTTAATCTGGAAGTCAGAGGTTGCAGTGAGCCAAGATTGTGCCACAGCACTGCAGCCTGGGTGATAGAGTGAGACTCCATCTCAAATACATAAATAAATAAATAAATAAATAAATAAATAAAGGCAAAATAATTCTGATGTGAAAAAAATAAATAGGTAAAATGTATTTGCTTGCCAATATTCTGAGTTATCATAGTAGGTGGCTTTTAACCATTGACAATAGGACCAGAAATTATTGAATACCTATGAATAAAACTAATGAGATAACTATACTGAAAGCTACAGAACATTATTGAAAGGGATCCCACAAGTCTTACATAAATAAAGTTATACTATGGTCAAAGACTGGAAGATCCATACTGAAGAAAAATCAGTCTTGCCAAGTTAATCTGTAGATTCAACACATCACAAGAAAATTCTAGCACTATTTTTTGTTGGAAATTTACAAGCCAATTAATTTTTTTTTGTGAAAATGCAAATACCAAGACAGGAATTCAATATTTCAGAAGAAAGTTAAAGGACTTATACCACCAGTTAGGAAGACTTGTTATAAAACTACAAGAATTGAGACAGTTTATAAACACAGATAGACAAAATGTCAATGAACAGAATCTAGAAACAGACCCAAAACTTACCAATCACCTGATAAATGACAAAGTTGATATTGTAGTAGTGGGGAAAGTATCATTTCAGTAACGGTGCCAGTCAATTAGAAATCCCTATGAAATAGAGCCAATCTTGGCTGGGTGTGGTGGCTTACACCTGTAATCCCAGCACTTTGGGAGGCTGAGGTAGGCGGATCATGAGGCCAGGAGTTCGAGACCAGCCTGATCAATGTGGTGAAACTCCGTCTCTACTAAAAATACAAAAATTAGCAGGGCTTGGTGGCACTTGCCTGTAATCCAAGCTACTTGGGAGGCTAAGGCAGGAGAATAGCTTGAACCTGGGAGATGGAGTTTGCAGTGAGTAGACATCGAGCCACTGCACTCCAGTATGGGTGACAGAGTGAGACTCCATCTCAAAAAAAGAAAAGAAAAATAAAAGAGTCAGTCTTGACTCCTACCTCACATCATACACAAATGTCAATTTAATATGTATACAAGAAAGAAAGTCAGGCGTGGTGGCTCACGCCTGTAATCCCAGCACTTTGGGAGGCCAAGGTGGGAAAATTGCTTGAGCCCAGGAGTTTCAGACCAGCCTGGCCATCATGACAAAACACCGTCTCTACAAAATATTTTTCTTTTCTTCTTTTTATTTTTGAGACAGAATTTCGCTCTTGTTGCCCAGGCCGGAGTGCAATGGTGTGATCTCAGCTCACCACAACCTCCCACTCCTGGGCTCAAGCGATTATCCCGCCTCAGCCTCTGGAGTAGCTGGGATTACAGGCATGTACCACCACACCTGGCCAATTTTGTATTTTTAGTAGAGACGGCGTTTCTCCATGTTGGTCAGGCTGCCCTCGAACTCCCAACCTCAGGTTTTCTGCCCACCTTGGCCTCCCAAAGTGCTGGGATTACAGACATGAGCCACCATGCCTGGACATATATTTTTTTTTCTTGAAACAGCATCTCGTTCTGTCACCCAGGCTGGAGTGCAGTGGCATGATCTCTGCTCACTATAACCTCCACCTCCCATGTTCAAGTGATTCTCCTGCCTCAGCCTCTGGAGTAGCTGGAATTACAGGTGTGCACCACCACACCCAGCTAATTTTTTTTTGTATTTTTGGTAGAGACAGTTTTCACCATGTTGGCCAGGCTGGTCTCAAACTCCTGACCTCAAGTGATCTGCCCGCCTCGGCCTCCCAAAGTGCTGGGATTACAGGTGTGAGCCACCATGCCCGGCCTTCTACAAAAGATTTTTAGATTGGCCAGGCACGCCTGTTGTACCAGCTACTGGGAGGCTGAGGTGTGCAGATGACTTGAGCCCTGTAGGTCAGGGCTGCAATGAGCCATGACCGTGCCACCTCACTCCAGCCTGGGTGACAGAGCAAGACTCTGCCTCAAAAAAAAAAAAAGAAAAAGAAAAAAAACATTGAATATAATAAAAATGCATCAGTTCATACTAAAAGATAAAATTTAATAATAAAATAGGCCAGGTGAAAGAGTGAGACTTGGATGGGCGCAGTGGCTCATGCCTGTAATCCCAGCATTTTGGGAGGCCTAGGCGGGCAGATCATCTGAGGTCAGGAGTTCGAGACCAGCCTGACCAATATGGAGAAACCTCATCTCTACTAAAAATACAAAATTAGCTGGACATGGTGGCAGGTGCTTTTAATCCCAGCTACTCAGGAGGCTGAAACAGGAGAATCACTTGAACCAGGAAGGCAGAGGTTCCAGTGAGCTGAGATGGTGCCACTGTACTCCAGCCTGGGCAACAAGAGTAAAACCCCATCTCAAAAAATAAAAGAAAGAAAGAGCAAGACTCCCTCTCAAAAAAAAAGAGAGAGAGAGAGAGAGAGAAAGGAAGAAGGGCATGAATTGGGCCTGGAGTTTTGCAAAAATCTTAAGAGTCCTGTATTCCATGCTAGTGAATCTAGGTTTCATCTAATGATTGGAAGGCCCTGAAAGTTTTGCTCTATTTCTTTTGTTTTATTTTGAGAGAAATATATCACATAAACAGAATCCTAAATGTAGTCAGATAGGAGAATCATGCTTTTCAGAAGGAAAACTTGAACTACCCTAAGGAGAGCTTGTTATTCAACTTCCTGATTTCCCTGGTGGCTAGAATGTTCATGATTATATTTCCAGTACATAGCCTAGGAGAAGTGCAATAAATACCTGTTGATAATAAAGATAGCACTGAAATTATCCTGAGAAGAAATAAAGGCCTCACTATAGCAGTGGCCAAGAAAATGGAGAGATAGTAGCACTCAGATCTTGTAGAACAGGAGAATTTAGATGAATGAGCAAAGGAAGCGAGGATGCTGAATATTCTATTTTGGGTGATCCTGTGTTATGTCACTGAGCCAAACATGTAATGCAAAAGAAAGAGCAGGTTTAGGAAAAAATAGAACAAATGTGTTCATACCCATTTGAGATAGAGTGTTTTTACAATGATGTCATTTGGCAATGCTACAAACCAGTAGCTTACAAGGGAGGTCTCTCTACTAGAGATATTGCTAAATGTTACTTTGTAAATCATCAGTAACTGGCCTCATTTTACCTATTCATGAAGTAACTTTGTTGAGTAAAAGAAGATTATACATTTCAGTAAGGTTATTATTATTATTTGATACAGTCTCCCTCTACTCGGGACGCTGAGGCAGGAGAATCATTTGAACCCAGGAGGTGGAGGTTGCAGTGAGCTGAGATTGTGCCACTGCACTCCAGCCTGGGCGACAGAGCGAGACTCTGTCTCTATCTCAGATCTCTGTCTCTGACTCTAAGATTTCTATCCCTGCCATGCTGGCTGTAAGAACTTGGACATGTTGGATCAGCCACAGAGCCATCAGTTTTCTTTCTTTCTCTTTCTTTCTTTCTGTCTTTCTTTTTCTTTCTCTTTTTCTTTCTTTCTTTTTCTTTCTCTCTTTCTCTCTTTCTTCTTTCTTTCTTTCTTTCTTCTTTCTTCTTTCTTTCTTTCTTTCTTTCTTTCTTTCTTTCTTTCTTTCTTTCTTATTAATGCAGACAATGGGCTTTTACTCTGTTAATTTCAAAAGCTTCTTGTAACAGTCCAATGAGATAATAGGGTTAAATATGCTTGGTAAACTGTGAAATGCTGTACAGATGTGAGGGTTCAGTCTCGTGTCTGACTTTTCAGGCGGATATACAAGGCCAAAGGAATGGGTTGTACAAAGACATCATAGCATTGCCTGGAAAAGTATGTTCAAGAGCTACAGGGTATTTGTATTGCTGGCAAAAATACAAGGCAGAGAAGAGTGGTAGTTGAGACTAAAAACGCAGTCAGGAACTAAATCTTGGAGGCACTCCATCATTTTCCATTAGCATGGCATCCCTGTACCCTACTTAACTTGGACTATATCCCACAGATCTGCAGCATCCAATATGGACCACCTTAGCCACATACGGCTATTTAAATTTAATTAAAAATTTTAAAAATTCAATTTCTCATTCTAGCCAACCAGTCTTTTTTTTTTTTGAGACGGAGTCTCGCTCTGTCGCCCGGGCTGGAGTGCAGTGACGCAATCTCGGCTCACTGCAAGCTCCACCTCCCGGGTTCACGCCATTCTCCTGCCTCAGCCTCTCCGAGTAGCTGGGACTACAGGCGCCCGTCACCACGCCCGGCTAATTTTTTGTATTTTTAGTAGAGACGGGGTTTCACCATGGTCTCCATCTCCCGACCTCGTGATCCGCCCAACTCGGCCTCCCGAAGTGCTGGTATTACAAGCGTGAGCCACCGCACCTGGCCTCCAACCAGTCTTGACATCTTCAATAGCCACATGGGGCTGGTGGCTACCATACTGAATAACTCTGATACAGAACATTCCCATCATCATTGTCTGTTGACAGCACTACCATGGATGTTTGGGAGTCTTAGAATTGACATAAGTGGGAAGATGCTTTGTGACTATTTGCACTTTAGAAAAATAGCTTTGGCAGGAGGATAATTGGGGGAAAAATAAGGAAAAATAACATGCAAAACTACACAAGATTTCACAAAACTACAAGAGCAGTGAGGTTGGGATAGAAGAGGCAGATGTGAGAGAGGTAGAGGTGGAGGAAGCCAAGCTTTATCACTGTGTTAACCAGTTAGTTGTATGACTAAGCTGATTGAGGGTGCCAATACAGAAGATCATCAAATAAATAAACATGGATGTGTGTAAAGAAGGGTTCAGCTATTTTTTTGGGTGTCATTTCCAAAGTCAGAGAAATGGCTTTCTTCTTCTCTTCTTCCTCCTCCTCCTCCTCCTCCCTCCTCCACCTCATCCCTCCTTCTCCTCCTACTTCTTCTTCTTATCCTCCTTCCATCCTCCTGCTCCCATCTTCCTTCTCCTGCTCCTCCTCCTCCCTCCTCCTCCTTCTTCTACTCCTCCAAACTTCCTCCTCCTCCTTCTTCTCCTTCCTTCTTCTCCTTTTCCCCCTCCTCTTCATTTTCTCTTCTTCTTTCTCTTCTCCTCATCCTTCTCTTCTTTTTCCTCCTCCTCCTCCTCCTCCTCCTCCTCCTCCTCCTCCTCCTCCTCCTCCTCCTCCTCCTCCTCCTTCTTCTTCTTCTTCTTCTTCTTCTTCTTCTTCTTCTTCTTCTTCTTCTTCTTCTTCTTCTTCTTCCTTCTTTTCTGAGACGGAGTCTTGCGCTGTCACCCAGGCTGGAGTGCAGTGGCATGATCTTGGCTAATTGCAGCCTCCGCCTCCTGGGTTCAAGTGATTCTCCTGCCTCAGCCTCCCGAGTAACTGGGACTACAGGCAGGCACCACCACACCCAGCTAATTTTTATATTTTTAGTAGAGGCGAGGTTTCACCATGCTGGTCAGCCTGGTATCGAACTCCTGACCTCGTGATCTACCTGCCTTGGCCTCTCAAAGTGCTGGGATTACAGGTATGAGCCACTGTGTCTGGTCTCTTTTCTTCTTCTTTTAGTGAGTCACACAATAAAGGAACAGCAACAACAAACAACCTGCAGAGATAGAGGAACGAGATGGCAATTTGGTTCCTGTTCATTTGTTCAAAAATGGAAGCCATATTATTTGGTTGTAAATTATAATCAGAAGAAGGAGGACATGACTAAGAGCCTAAATAACTAAAATTGGAGATGGGGGGATATTTTGCTTCCTGGAAAAATTGTAAAGTTGGGATATTATTTCTCCTAAGGAACTACTCTCTCTCCCATTTCCTCTCAACATTTCTCTTCTCTTGACTATTTCTTCCCATATACCCACAATATAAATCTCCTAAATCTAATAATAATAATGATCATAGCTAGAATTGATTGATCATAGAATTTCCTGTGACCCCAAGAAAGATTTTTCCTTTTCTTCCTTCAGAGTCAAATGCATTCACTATGACAAGACCAACCTGGGAAAATGGTAAGGCATGAACAAAATGTGGATCTAGAATGAGGCTCAGTGTTTTGTCAGGGACATATGGAGTCAGCAAGGAAGCTGGAAGAATCCAGAGTCAGTAGGACCAGGCGAGGGAGATGCCACCACTCTCAATGACTCCAATCCTCAGGGCGATCAAATGATCACTCAAGACGATTGTTCTAAGGGAGGAGAACTATCTTTCAGGGAGTGATTATAAATATCTACTAAAATACGTGACAAACTTGCAAAGTCACTAAACATTAACAATATAACATACTGTACCTTTTAAAGTAGCTAAGATGCTTGGGTGTTTTCTTTTTTTTTTGAGAAAATATATGTTCGATAGGAGTGTGCTGAAGTGGGCAGTCGTGTACCTTGCTGCTGGGTGAGGAAGTATGAATAATCTGCTGAGACAGCAATTTGGCAATGTTCAGAAAAAGTTCAATGTGATTTCCTTCCACCTTTAAATTCTACCTCAAGAAATAGATCCCCAGCCTGGCCAAGATGGTCAAATCCCATCTCTACTAAAAACACAAAAATTAGCCAGGCACGTTGGCAGGTGCCTGTAATCCCAGCTACTCGGGAGACTGAGGCAGGAGAATTGCTTGAACCTGAGAAGTGGAGATTGCAGTGCGCTGAGATCGTGCCACTGCACTCCAGCCTGGGCAACAGAGTGAAACTCCGTCTCAAAAAAAAAAAAAAAAAAAAGGAAGAAATCGATTCTAAAGATATAATAGAAAGATCGCTAGTCTTTGTAGTTGAACTTCTTAGATCTAAATACCATTTCCACCCTTATTAAATATGTGACTTCCAGCAATTTCCTCTCTGTGTCTTGGTTTTCTCACCTATACAATGGAGAGGTGATAATACCTATCTCATGGAGGTAAAATGAATATATATATATATAGGGCTTAGAACAGAGTCTAGAACATATGGGATTATCATTGTTATTAATATTAATATTAACATTGAGATTGATGGAGAATGATAGGAGTTTCAATCAAAGTTG
Organism: Nomascus leucogenys; assembly: GCF_006542625.1. NCBI lineage: Eukaryota > Metazoa > Chordata > Mammalia > Primates > Hylobatidae > Nomascus > Nomascus leucogenys. Next base: position 3,452 of record NW_022096707.1, on the reverse strand, counting down.
GGTACATATCAGCTGTGTGACATTTAACAGGCTACCAATTCTTGTTGAAATTCAATTTTTTATTTATAAAATGAGTATAATAACCTGTATTTTGTGCTTCTTGTGAATATTAAGGATTACATACAATACATACATATAAAATATAAATAGTATACATATATGATTTAATATATAATCGGGAATTTTCAAATATATAATTGGGCATTACATATGGCTTACTATATACAATTTAATATAATAATTAAAATAATATAAAAATAATATATGAGCCATATATATTATACATATATAGTGCCTATATGTTTACCTACAAATAACATACATATTATCAACAAAATATATAACACATAAATACATAGTATAAGCAAAATACATAAATTATAAATGGACATAGCATAAGCTAAATGAACAATATCTATTATTAAATTTAAAATCAGAAGAATTCATTATAAACCTGAGATGCTTACACGGAGAGAACAATTTGGGGGTCACTAGTCTGTTTTAACATCTCATTTGTGTCCTGTAGTGTTTTCCAATGAACAGACTTTTTTTTTTTTTTTGAGATGGAGTCTCACTCTGTCACCCAGGCTGGAGGCACTGGTGTGATCATGGCTCACTGCAACCTCCACCTCCTCGGTTCAAGTGATTCTCCTGCCTCAGCCTCCCGAGTAGCTGGGACTACAGGTGTGCACCACCATGCCTGGTTACTTTTTGTATTTTTAGTAGAGATGGGATTTTGCCATGTTGGCCAGGCTGGTCTCAAACTCCTGACCTCAGGTGACCCACCTGCCTCGTTAACATAATTCTGGGCTACGAATGCTTACTTACGACTATGAGAAAAACAAATACTTCATTTCAACATCATATTCCATATCCCCGAATGTCCAACATACAAATCACATGGGCTTGTCACAAAAGTCACAGTTTGGCCCTTTGAGGCAGCAAGAGTCAGCTTGGAGATTATTCCTTTTAAGGTGTTACCTTATAATAAACAAACAGTAAAGGATCACTTCTCTAAGGATATTTTCAGGTTAAAGAAGGCTATTTCAAAGGTGATTCAGGGTGTGTGTGTGTGTGTTGTGGAAAGTTTCCCTTTCCTTAATTAATTTATATATTATATATTTTTAAAGATGGTTTCTTGTTCTGTTGCTCAGCCTGGAGTGCAGTGATGTAATCATAGCTCACTGAAGCCTCAAACTCCTGGGCTCAAGCAATCATCCCACCTCAGCCTCCCAAGTAGCTGGGACTACAGGCATGCACCACTATACCTGGCTAATTTTTTTGTAGAGATGGGGTCTCTCTATGTTGCCCAGGCAGGTCTTGAGCTATCAGACTTAAGGATCTTCCTGCCTCCACCTCCCAAAATGCTGAGATTACAGGCATGAGTCTTGAGAACTTTCCTTAATATTATTTCCCTCCAGATCGTATGGACCATGCTCTGTTTTTTCTCAGAGAACACAGATTTTCAGATGCTAATCTGATTTCTCATGGCATATGCAGTTGCCTCATAAGAAAACACTTGACAGAAGAGACAGAAGAAGTGTTTATAGCTGTCCCCAGGAGAGCAGCCTAATTTCACCTTTTCAGGCAAACTGCCAGGAACTGCCCTAATCAGAAGACTTGGTGCGCCCCCCCCAGTCTCCTCTGACACAAGTGGGGATGAAACATTGCTGTTGTTTATCTGCATCAGGTCTCAGCACCCTGCATGTTGGAAGCTAAGTCATTAGCATGGATTAGATACAAATTATCCCCTTGAATAAGAGCACTCTATACTCAGATGAAAACTATTGATTTCCAATCTACTACCCAAAGGACTCTATCATCAGGACACACTGCGTACTTTGCTTCAGTTTTGACTGTGGGATTTGGGCCTGAGATTTCGTTGTGAGGCCATAACACTCAGCGTTGTTTAATTAGTACAGAAGAAAAAAGAAAGAATTGCTGTAAATCAGGGCATTCCAGATTGTGATATTACCTTGACGCTGCTGTTCCTACCATGCTTCAGCTGTGATCAAGCACGCTGTCAGGGCCTCAGCATATGATTCTTCCTGGTAAATCAAGAACGTCATTAACACTCAATCATGGTTGCACTTCCAGTTTGGAAAAGCCACCTCTGCTCCTAGTAAGAATTAAGATTTTATCACACTTATGGCAGTTACTGATTTATATTGTAAAGATGGCGTGTACTAGATCTGTAAGATGTACCTTATCTGTCTCTGCTTCATAATTCCATCTCTTCCCCCTCCACAAATTGTAGAGCATCATAGACAAAGGATGAATTTCCAAAATTGACAGTGAGCCTTTACAAATGATAAGCAGAAATGTCAGTGCCCAAGCTCAGACCAGCCATAGCAGAAATCTCGTCTATTTTGTTAGCCACTATCTTCCCGGAGCCCAGATACCATGTTGGCATATAACAGGTGCTCTAAAAAAAATCTAAGTAGGCTGGGTGCGCCTGTAATCCCAGCACTTTGGGAGGCCAAGGCGGGCAGATCACGAGGTCAGGAGATCTAGACCATCCTGGCTAACACGGTGAAACCCGTCTGTACTAAAAAATACAAAAAATTAGCTGGGCATGGTGGCAGGCGCCTGTAGTCCCAGCTACTTGGGAGGCTGAGATGGGAGAATAGCATGAACCTGGGAGGCAGAGCTTGCAGTGAGCCGAGATCATGCCACTGAACTTCAGCCTGGGCGGCAGAGTGAGACTCTGTCTCAAAAAAAAAAATCTAAAAAATATTAAGTTTGCCAGGCACGGTGGCTCATGCCTATAATCCCAGTACTTTGGTTGGCTGAGGTGAAAGGTTTGCTTAAGCCCAGAATTCAGGCGGGTGGATCACTGGAGATCTGGAATTCGAGAGTAGCCTGGACAATATGGTGAAACCCCTGTCTCTACTAAAAATACAAAATTAGCCAGGTGTGGTGGCGCATGCCTGTAATCCCAGCTACTCAGAGGCTGAAGCAGGAGAATCACTTGAACCCGGGAGGCAGAGGTTGCAGTGAGCTGAGGCTGTGCCGTTGCACTCCAGCCTGGGCAACAGAGCAAGTCCTGGTCTCAAAAAATAAATAAATAAATAAGTAAATAAGTTTAAGAAACAAATATTAAATTAAATTTTTAAAAATTGATTAAAAAAATCAACAAGCCAATGGACATATAAGCATGCTTAATCTCACGAAGAAATAAATGTAAATTATAATGAAATAAATAAAATGCAACTTTTCAGCTTTTATATTGATGAAAATGGAAAATGGCTGGTAATATCCTGAATTGAGACCAGGTGAGGTGGCTCATGCCTGCAATCCCAGTACTTTGGGAGGCTGAAGCAAGCTTGAGGCCAGGAGTTTGGGACCAGCCTGGGCAACATAGACAGATCCTTGTCTTTACAAAAACATTTTTTTTAAAAATTAGCCAGGCATAGTGGTGCACACCTGTATCCCCAGCTACTCAGGAAGCT
>NW_022096706.1:0-53538 GCF_006542625.1 Nomascus leucogenys | reverse complement strand
GTTGATGATGACGGTGGTCTTTTGGGGTCATCTGGGGAATGGACAAGGCCAAGGTAAGTGCAAGGATTTTCTAATTCTTTGCGAGTTGGATGCGAATTTCGCTTTGTGATGAAATTATGTTGAGTCTTTGGTTTGATGTTTAAGCAATTTGTTACAATCTTCCGTCAGGTTTTTGTTACAGGGTATTGTAATATCTCTGCACCAGTTAAATTGAAATAGAATTAGGTGTGAGTAAATGCATCAAAATTGAAGCCATCTTTCTGAAATTGGCTTTTCTCTGTTGTAATTGATGATATGTATATATATGTGAGGTATTATGAGGCCATATATATGCGTATGTCTCTGTTGTAATTGGTTATATGCATATATATGTGAGGTATTACGAGGCCATATATATGCGTATGTCTCTGTTGCAATTGGTGATATGTATATATATGTGAGGTATTATGAGGCTATATATATGCGTGTGTCTCTGTTGTAATTGATGATATGTATATATATGTGAGGTATTACGAGGCCATATATATGCGTGTGTCTCTGTTGTAATTGATGATATGTATATATATGTGAGGTATTACGAGGCCATATATATGCGTGTGTCTCTGTTGCAATTGGTGATATGTATATATATGTGAGGTATTATGAGGCCATATATAGGCATGTGTCTCTGTTGTAATTGGTGTTATGTATATATATGTGAGGTATTACGAGGCCATATATATGCGTGTGTCTCTGTTGTAATTGATGATATGTATATATATGTGAGGTATTAGAGGCCATATATATGCGGTGTCTCTGTTGTAATTGTGTTGTAATTGGTGTTATGTATATATATGTGAGGTATTACGAGGCCATATATATGCGTGTGTCTCTGTTGTAATTGGTGATATGTATATATATGTGAGGTATTACGAGGCCATATATATGCGTGTGTGTGTGTTTTGGGTGGGTGGGTGTGCCTGTGTGTTTGTGTGTGTGGTATTTCACAGGAACACGTAGCATATAAAGTTGTTGTGATTTTGAAGAAAAGTTTTTGGATGTTTGTCTCTTTAGGGTTTTTATGTTTTTGGATGTTTGTCTCTTTAGGGTTTTTATGTTTTTGGATGTTTGTTCCTTTAGGGTTTTTATGTTTTACATTTTAAAATTTCAAGAACCTATTCTTAAAGGATGTGATGTTCTTTAGAAATTAAATGAAAAATGTGACGTTTCTCGTTCTTCTGCCAAGTGTATTTAGGGGAAATTAATGATAGAGTGGAGCTGCAAGGTTGTGGCATCCTGAAATGTCTGTTGGAGAGTAGAAAAGGGCCATAGATTTTGTAATAAGGCTTTCAATACTGATTTGATCAATAGCTGTATGGAGTGGTTTGTGCCAAATCTAGTATCTGTGAATGTATTTTGTGATAAGCATTGTATTATTTTTGGAGATGTGTTGCCTGCTCAGATACAAATTGCAATTCTGTATTTTATGTGATAAAACATCCTGACACCCCTGAAATTTTCTTTTCCTTTCGGGGCAAGTCTATTTGGCATTGATTTTCTGCATTTTCAAGGCTTGAAATGAAATCTGTGAGCAGGAAGTTTACAGAGTTATTTCAAGGGATAGGTATATTTCTCCAGATAAAATTGAAAGTGTGCAGTGTTATTATATAATTGTGATGAAGTTGAGCTTTGCTAGTTTGAAGTATCTAATAAAGTTTAACACTTTTTAAAAGACCCTTCAAAAAGAGCAGTTTTCTTGCCATATGTAATATTGTTCAATGAAGTTTTGAGATGAAATAGATATTTTTCAAAACCACAAATGCATCTGTGCCTTTGTATATGAACAGTTGTATATACATGTAAGCAGATAATACATTTTGTTAATTAAGATCAGCTTTGATTTTAATTTTTCTTTCCTGTCATTCAGAATTTGTATTTGCATCTAATAGAATTCTCATTTTTCTTTTTTGTGATAAAACTAATGTAAAATATATTCAATACACATAGTAGTTTTTTTCACCAAAGGTCTAAAACAAGAATATGTAGACAGTAGCTACGTTGGATTTCTGTGGCTATAAGAGTTGTCTATTTCTCTGGTAATGTGTAGAATTACTAAAATGCAGCATGACAACTGTTTCTCTGTAATAGTGATCCAACATGACATGTAGTATTACACAGGGTTGCTAAAACCCTCCTCTGACCATCATTTCCAGTAATTGTGGCTTGTTTTTGATGAGGAATAGGTTATTAGATATTTAAAATATTTGAGAAAAATAGGTATCTTCTCTCTTATTTACCCAAACCCTTTTATTTACTCAATATTGATGGCTCAAGTATTCTATCTTTCACTAGGGACCATCATTTATTATAAAATGGCCTGAAATCAATTCCAAGTCTGGCTGTAGTGAAGCTTCTAGTGGGAAATGCAAGTTAAGTAATTTGTTTTCTTTCTAAAAGGATAAATTAAAATAGACAATGATTCAAACAACAAAACAACTTAATAGAAAACATAATGGAATGCTTTGATATTATGATTCAGGGAATTTTGCTTCCTTAGTGGTAGCTAGATTGAGTGATGGAGATTGCTGAGGTATAATGAGCAAATCTTATCATTGCAAGTATAACCCAAGCTGCATATCATCATTTAGCTCAATAGGCCTCATTAAATCTTAAATTTTACCTTTTAACTTTTATGCAATTAAGCAGAATTTAAAAATTAAAGTTTTAAAAATTAAAGTTTTTATTACTAAGTATCTTTTAAAATACAAATCTCACAGCTCCTTATTGTCAAGAAAAGAACACATGAAAATTTATAAATAAGGTTTTCTCTCTATTAAGTTTACAGTCTTGCATTAAATATTGGTTATTGGGACCCACCATGTCCAAGATTCTGATTAAGTATCAATGAAGTATGACTCTTGCAGCAAATATGCATGCAAATGTGATAAGATTATTTTCACATTATTTCACATAATTTCTTAAACATAATAGGATAAGTAAATTATACTTTCTACACAAGCTCTTCATATTTATGAATAGACCATGTTCTAAATGTTTCAGTCATTGGGGAATCCCAGTGTCATATTTATGAATGGACCATGTTCTAAATGTTTCAGTCATTGGGAAATCCCAATGTCATATTTATGAATGGACCATGTTCTAAATGTTTCAGTCATTGGGGATCCCAATGTCATATTTACGAATGGACCATGTTCTAAATGTTTCAGTCATTGGGAATCCAATGTCATATTTACGAATGGACCATGTTCTAAATGTTTCAGTCATTGGGGAATCCCAATGTCATATTTACGAATGGACCATGTTCTAAATGTTTCAGTCATTGGGGAATCCCAATGTCATATTTACGAATGGACCATGTTCTAAATGTTTCAGTCATTGGGGAATCCCAATGTCATATTTACGAATGGACCATGTTCTAAATGTTTCAGTCATTGGGGAATCCCAATGTCATATTTACGAATGGACCATGTTCTAAATGTTTCAGTCATTGGGGAATCCCAATGTCATATTTACGAATGGACCATGTTCTAAATGTTTCAGTCATTGGGGAATCCCAATGTCATATTTACGAATGGACCATGTTCTAAATGTTTCAGTCATTGGGGAATCCCAATGTCATATTTACGAATGGACCATGTTCTAAATGTTTCAGTCATTGGGGAATCCCAATGTCATATTTACGAATGGACCATGTTCTAATGTTTCAGTCATTGGGATCCATGTCTATTTGAATGGACCATGTTCTAAATGTTTCAGTCATTGGGGAATCCCAGTGTCGTATTTATGAATGGACCATGTTCTAAATGTTTCAGTCATTGGGGAATCTTCCTAGAGAGACCGTGTGAGAAATTGTAGCTAAGCTCAAAATCGGAAGACAAAAATCGATTTAACGAGGAATGTAGATTAATGTCATAGTATTATCGCGACTGTGTGCAACCACTACTTATAAACAATGATATAAGAAATGCAGTCTGAAATCTGAATTCTAAATAGGAATGTAGGGCCATTATCCCTCTGGGACCCTTAGGGTCAAAATAAGAGAAAAGGGATGAATGGTGGGTTGGAAGTAAGTCAGTGATCCTTGTCAATTTTTTGTATCTGTCAAGAAAAGCATCTGCTTGAGGACATCCATTTTCCTACTTCTGAGTTACAGAATAATAGGTACTTATCCTGAATGTAACATTCCCTGACGTGGACTCTGTGTCTTTGCTGCTTAGGTGGTGTGTGCATGAGAAAGTGCTTAACATCTGAAAACGGAGACAATCCTTAGAGAAAGAGATATATGAATTTTAAAAGGAAATATACCTACGATGGAAATAAAACAAATAGCATAAATATCTAGCTGTATTTTGTCTTTTTGGTAACTATTACAATATATACATTTTCAAGCAACTAAGTTCAGCACTGACTTTGGGAGAATCTAGATAAAACTGAAATGACATATAATAAGCATTGGTGTAATTAATAGCACAGCGGGCAGAACCATGGGGGTATTTCCTGAGGAAGAGGGACTATAGAGAGGCAAAAGAAAACCCAGCTCATTCTGGGGAGTGCCAGGAGCAGTTATTATATTCAGAACTGAGAACTTATTTCTAACTCAGCAACCCATAGTTCTGGCTGAAGTGCAGTGGTGCAATCATAGCTCATTCACAGCCCCAAACTCCTGGGTTCATATGGTCCTCTCATCTCAGCCTTCTGGTAGCTATGACCACAGGTGTGCACTACTTTGTCCAGCCAGTTTATTTTATATTTTACTTTCATTTCATTTGTAAAGACTGGGTCTTGCTACGTTGCCCAGGCAGGTCACAAACTCCTATCTTCAAGCAGTCCTCTAACCTAGGCCTCCCAAAGTACTGAGATTACAGGCATGAGCCATTGCACCTGGCTCAAAAATATTTCTGTCTTAGTGGCTTTAACAAAGAAGTGCCATTTTGGGGATATATACAATGGTGTGCTGTTTGGGAGTGACACAAAAATAATTATAAGAAGAATGGAACGAATATGTCAGTATGTCTTCAAAAGCAAGTTAGCCCAAGTTTTTAAACAAGCATAATTTTAGAGTTTTTGTAACTAACTTAGGGTTTAAATGTAGCAAAAATTTTAAACATTATCATGAATACACAGAAAATTTTAATCAATTTGGTTTCCACGATGAATTTACATGCTTAAATTCCTAATTTCAGTTTGCTGCTAGATATGAGAAAGTTTGAAATTTTGAAGAAGCAAGTGATGCTTACAAATGTAGCAAACTTAAATTTTGAGGACAATTTAATTTAACTTCCATTTTTATGACCAGATTTTGGGTCAGCTGTTAAGCGTTCAAAAAATAAAATCTGATAATATCTGGCAATTCCAATTTTCAGTTTTATTGATCTTCACCATGAAATAATATATAAGGTAAGGGGCAAAATTTTGGAAAAGCAGATCACTTTGTTGTCCTATTTAGCAGGTTCTCAAATTATGCCATCTTGGAATCATTACAAGTAATTATATGAAGACGATATCTTGTGTTCTGTATTTCATTGTTACACATCCAATTGTTCTCTAGAGATATCAGAGAAAACCCACTCAAGAAGGGAAGGTTAGATAAACAGCCCTCTCTCTCTCTCTCTGTCTGTCTTTGCCTCCATTTAGTTCCTTATGTTCATTTCTCAGTGCATTTCAAAGTTACTTTTATTGTTCCCTTCATTTTCTCTTTCATTCCAGAAGTTTAAGTGATTGCATAATTCTTTTGACAGCTGAAGGTAGTATCCGACTTTGAATTAAAGGTTTACAGCTACAGCTTTTCAATTAGAAAATCTCAGATCATGTGATCTATGAGTTTTAACATCTTAGGATCGCGACCAGTAAGGAATAATCACTTTGAAAAACCTTGATGCTACCTAGAGTTTGTGTTTTGTGAGGTTGCTTGGTAAATTATTTTCATTTGATAATTGAATATTGCTTCAAGAGAGGTGAGCTCAGACATTTGGCAATGAATATTGAATGTGTATTCCAAGAGACATGACCTTAAAATATCATCAAGCTAAGTAGTAGTGCAATTGAACTCTGCTGTATAATAGAAGTCAGTGTTTCTTACATCTTTGTGATATATAAATATTTTTACATTGTGGTAGATAATAATTTGTATGGGAACATTTAATTGAATTTAATTTATCCTATGGCAGAATTATGTTACATAGGTCATTTTAGTTTTTGATTTAAGCATCTTAAAATTATAAATGCAAATATTCAACACATAAAACCCACATGAATACACACTCCCAAACATTTGAAATCCTAACAGTCATTTCCAACAGCTTTTTCCTACAAAAGAAGTCAGCTATTCTTAGAGATGACATGCATTCCCATAGCTTGAGAGGTTCACACTATAAGGTAAACAGAGAAAGGATTACAGCAGTTTAAGAATACCAGTGGATTTACTTTAAAGACAATAGACTTTTGAATTACTTGTCTTCAAAATTTGGTTTCTTGAGAAAATTATCTGTGTAGATTAATCATGCATTTCAGATACTTTTCAGACATCTGAATGTTGTTTTCTTAAAAGTAGCCAGCAAGCCTTTTTATGCAGTCTGCATGGGAGATAGTAAGAGATGTGTATGCTGCATATCTGCTAGTAGAGATTTGTTTTTGAGTGCTTCCTTAAAAAATTATTTTTTTTGAAGAAAGGGATTTCTTTTTTATAATTTAGATTAGATGATTTTAAATGTTTTTAGGTTTTAACCTCTCTGATCATCAGGGTCATTGCCATGGAAAAAACGCAAGTTATAACATATTTCATTTTTATAAGGAAAGAAGTTGATAATTTAGACTTTTTTCTTTTACTAAATTGAATTACATCACCCAATATTTGGATGGCATTAATTCACAATAGTAACACAAAAATCTTACTATTCAACCTAATAAAGTATGATTTCCTTCACATTTAACTTAATTTGTTCTTTAAAACATCTCCTAATGAAGGTTTTCTCATCCTCTGAAGCTGAATTTATTTAGGAAAAAATATTTTAAACACCATCCTAAGTGATATAACTATTTTTATTGAGCTTTGATGTTCTATTTGAACATATTTGAAGGCTGTACAAGCACTCAATTTAGAATTAAGATTTTATTTGGAGATTTTGGTTGTATTTGAAATCTGTCATGGAATTAAACATGAAGAATACGTCAATTTACTAGATGTCATTGTCTATGACCCATTTTAGTCTTATCCTTCTGCCTATATGTAAAGAGGAATAGAAATAATTGGTATAAACAGGAAAAAAGAAGTAAAGTGGTAGGATCAGATGTGAGAAATATATAAGCTAAGATACTGTTTTTTTGTTTGTTTTTTGTTTTTGTGAGACACAGTCTTGCTCTGTTGCCCAGGCTGGAGTGCAGTGACACAGTCTTGGCTCACTGCGGCCTCCACCTCCCGGGCTCAATGGTTCTCCTGCCTCAGCCTCCCGCGTAGCTGGGATTGCAGGTACGCATCACCACACTCGGCTAATTTTTGGATTTTTAGTAGAGACTAGGTTTGACCATGTTGGCTAGGCTAGTCTCAAACTCCTGACTTCAAGTGATCCGCCCACTTCAGCCTCCCAAAGTGCTGGGATTTCAAGTGTGAGCCACCAGGGCCAGCCTAAGCTAAGATATTCTAGAAGCTAATAATAGTAAAATATAATGTAAATTGTTTAAAATTAATCTGTATATGAAATGTTTTCTAGGACTTTCCTGCCAGAAAAGTAGGAATAGAATGGCAGAAGGAACGAGGTTCCTTCTACAAGCAGGCACACATCCTATTTCACTTTATCCTGTGATCAGTCTCATAACCATCTCCTGGTGTGAAGTGCTAAAACTGTGCTTTAAGAATAACTTAAGTCCTTTATGTACAAACTAAAGTATGAGAGCCTGAACCTTGGAAACCAAGAGATTCCAAAAAGCCTTATGTGTGAGACTGGGTGCCACAGATCTTGGCAGAAATTACTGCTTATTCTTAATTCTTATTGTTCCTTTCTAACACTTCAACTTATAATGCCAATATCTACCTCAGCCTAAAGACAAGCTCTAGAATCACTTGTGTTACTTATTACATTTCTTTTAAAAAACTCATGAATTACACATGAATTTCAAAGTTGCCAACTGAGATTCTAAGGACTTAAAAAAACAACCTGGCCCCTTTCCATTATTAAGGCTGTACGCAGTCTTCATAGTGTTTGTCTTTAAGGGACGTGCCTCATCCATCAGCAACTTTTCTTCCTTAAATCATCATATCTTGCCTAAAGATGTTTTCTCAAAAGTTAGGAAACACTAAGATTTTCAGATTGTTATATCACATCTTAATCTACGTATCAACTTTAGCATTATCAAAGCATGAACTGTTCTGGGTTTTCATAGTTAATTATGTTTGTCATAATAACTGGGATGCAATTGTTTTTCTTATGATGATTTTGTACTTGCTTTTCTTATGGTAAATTCTGATGCTTGTTTGTAAGATCTTCCTCTCTTTTCTCCATCTGGTTATCTTCTTACCTTCTGTCCTTTAACTCAGATACCACCCACACTGTGTGTCTTTCTGGATTGCTTCTTACTTAACTGTTGCTTCTCATAGTTTACATACCTCCTCCTGTACCACACTATCGATATTTCTCAAGCTGCACTATATGCTGGGTTGTGTCTTTATTTATTTATCAGCTCCTTGATAATTCGGACTATATATTTGTATATTCAAAAAATACTTATGAAGTGTTTACTTGGGGTCAGGAATTATTGAGTGAAGGAAATTGACCAAAACTCTGCCATCATGAAGCTCACAATCTAACTTAGGGAGACAGATAACAGACAATGAGCCACATAAATATGCAAAGTATCGTAAGTTAGATGGTGAAAAGTTATCCTGGATGGGGATCAGATAATTTTGAAAGGGTAATTTTTAACTGGGTAGTCAAGAAAGGCCGCACAGAGAAGATGGCAATTGGAAGAACAAGGTGGTGATAACTGCTGAGTCTGGAGCAAACACACAATTTGGAGTAGTAGAAGATTCCAGAAGTGTCAGAATAGAGGCGAAGAAGTGGGAATTGTGTGGAGTCTTTTACTTCCTGTTGTAATGACCTTGGCTGTGCTTTGAAGTGAGGTGGAAAGTTGGTAGGGACCTTAGTTTTCTTTTTAATAATTCATTATGAATTTTGAACGGTCACTATTAAAGACTCAATAATTTTGCTTTATTACTCTTGCAATTGACTACAAAATAGTGTATTGAAGAAATGTTAAATTCTAATTTAAACTTATTGAAATAAGTTTTTATCTTTTTATATTTCTCATCACTGAATATCTCATTTTTAATTAGTTTGAAAGCATTGTAGGATAGTGAGCCAATGCAATTTAGCATGATGCATAACTTATTATTCATCAGATTTAGGTATTTAACTGAAGATGCTAATTAGGAAAGTAACTTGTTCTGTTGGATGATTTTGATAAAGCTACTTTCAAATGATTATCACATCCATTGACGTCATATTAAGTTGTGTTTCTGGAAGCCAAATTTAGGCAGGGGTAATGAGTTAATATCTCTAAGTGGATACCTTTTATCTCTACAGTCAAGGATACTTGAAAGTGGAAAAACATACTGGCTTCAAGTCTTGGGAACTAGGACTTACCGGAAATGTGCTTGTTTGTTTTCTTTCCTGGTGGAATTGTCTTCTCGGAGAGATGGTGCTTCCTTTTCAATAGGAAAAAATTGATCCTATGCTGCTTTACTTTAATGCTTTGCTTTTGTCAAAACAGTGTTTTCTTAGGAAAATTAACCTATCATAATATAATGAAAAGAGAAATACTGAAGACACAAAATGATGTCCCTGTTAATATTGAGTAGGAAGCATCAAGGGATATGAGAAGAGGGAAGCGAAGAGAGGGAGAATAGAAATATATAGTGTAACAAAAATTACTAAAAAGGATTAGCATATACATGTAGTCAATAAGTCAATAAATGGCTGTTTATAGAAAGCCTACCAGGCACTAGGGGATATAGCAGTGAAGAAGGCAAAGACACAATTGGCTATACTGTAGTGAGGAGGCAAAGAGGACGAAGACATACAAATACCTAAACAAAGCAATGGTGTGAAGGGCTATAAGGTACACAACTACGAAGAAGATTACATGTGATAACATGGCTGAGTAAAACTGGCAAGTAGGAAGGCACTGATCTGGCTATAGGTATTTCAGAGCATTTTTCTCTCTGAGGAGGTAATATTTCATTTGAGAGTTGAGTGAAGACAAACAGGAAGGTACTTTGAAGATCTGGGGTGCTCTGAGCAGAAAGAAGGGCAGATATAAAGATTCTGTAATTTAAAAAGAGAGCTTCATAGTTTCTTACAAAGAAAAGAAGGCCGGTTTGGCTGGAATGTCCATGAAGGAAGAGAATGGAGAGAGATTACATGGGTGTTCTCAGGGACCAAATCTAGATCTTATATCAAAGTGTGAATATAAATTAACTACATTGAAAAGTGTATGATGGATGTGTGATACGATGAGGTTAGCTCTTAGGAGGGTGTACTATTGTGGAAGGGTACAGTAGTGAAGGAAGGGGGTTCATTAAGCTGACTATTGCACCTGTCCAGTTGAAGGATGCTGGTGGTTGGGGTTATGAGTGTAGAAATAAAGTTGGAGAAAATCAGTTGAGGTTGGCAGTTGATTTAAAGATGAATGAATTTACTGAGCGAGAATTATATCAAGGTATTTGGATTTAGGGACAAAGTTTCACAGATTGATTCTGTGTAGTTTTTATTTGAACACATTCATTTTTCCGCTATAGGCCCCTTATCGCCCTGAGTTTGCACTTGCATTTTCTACAGAAAGAGTTTTTCAGAACTGCTCAATCAAAGGTAAGGTTCAACTCTGTTAGTTGAATGCACAGAACAGAAAGAAGTTTCACAGAATGCTAATGTGTAGTTTTTATTTGAAGATATTCCTTTTTCTGCTACAGGCCTCTTAGCGCTCCAAAGGTCCAGTTGCAATTTCTACAGAAAGAGTGTTTCAGATCTCCTCAATCAAAAGTATGTTTCAACTCTGTTAGTGGAATGCACAGGACAGAGATTAGTTTCACAGATAGCTTCTGTGTAGTTTTTATTTGAACATATTCCCTTTTCCACTATAGGCCTCTTAGCCACCTGAATGTCCACTTGCATTTTCTACAGAAAGAGTGTTTCAGAACTGCTCAATCAAAAGTAAGGTTCAACTCTGTTAGTTGTATCCACAGAACAGAAAATAGTTTCACAGATACCTTCAGTGTAGTTTTTATTTGAAGATATTCCTTTTTCCACTATTGGCCTCTTACAGCCCTGAATGTCCACTTGCATTTTCTACAGAAAGAGTGTTTCAGAACTGCTCAATCAAAACTAAGGTTCAACTCTGTCAGTTGAAAGCACAGAACAGAAAGAAGTTTCACAGATTGATTCTGTGTAGTTTTTGTTTGAAGATATTCCTTTTTCTACTATGGGCCTCTTAGCGCCATGAATGTCCACTTGCATTTTCTACAGAAAGAGTGTTTCAGAACTGCTCAATCAAAAGTAAGGATATCTCAGTTACTTGAATGCACAGAACAGAAAGAAGTTTCACAGATTGCTTCTGTGTAGTTTTTATTTGAAGATATTACTTTTTCCGCTATAGACCTCTTAGCGCTCCGAAGGTCCACTTGCGTTTTCTACATAAAGTGTGTTTCAGAACTGCTCAATCAAAAGTAAGGTTCAACTCTTTTACTTGAATGCACAGAACAGAAAGAAGTTTCACAGATTGCTTCTGTGTAGTTTTTGTTTGAAGATATTCCCTTTTCTACTATGGGCCTCTTAGCGCCATGAATGTCCACTTTCATTTTCTACAGAAAGTGTGTTTGAGAACTGTTCAATCAAAATTAAGGTTCAACTGTGTTAGTTTAAAGAACAGAACCGTAAGAAGTGTCACAGATTGCTTCTGTGTAGTTTTTATTTGAAGGTATTCCTTTTTCCACCATAGGCCTCTTAGCTCCCTGAATGTCCACTTGCATTTTCTACAGAAAGGGTGTTTCAGAACTGCTCAATCAAAAGTAAGGTTGAACTCTGTTAGTTGAATGCACAGAACTGTAAGAAGATTCACAGATAGCTTCTTGTAGTTTTTATTTGAACATACACCTTTTTCAACTATAGGCCTCTTAGCGCCCTGAATGTTCACTTGCATTTTCAGCAGAAAGAGTGTTTCATAACTGCTCAATATAAACTAAGGTTCAACTCTGTTAGTTGAATGCACAGAACAGTAAGAAGTTTCACAGATTCCTTCTGTGTAGTTTTTATTTGAACATATTCATTTTTCCGCTGTAGGCCTCTTAGCGCCCTGAATGTTCACTTGCATTTTCTACAGAAAGAGTGTTTCAGAACTGCTCAATAATAACTAAGGTTCAACTCGGTTAGTTGAATGCACAGAACTGTAAGAAGTTTCACAGATTGCTTCTGTGTGGTTTTTATTTGAAGATATTCCTTTTCCCACTATGGGCCTCTCAGCGCCCTGAATGTCCACTTGCATTTTCTACAGAAAGAGTGTTTCAGAACTGCTCAATAAAAACTACAATTCAACTATGTTAGTTGAATGCACAGAACATTACGAAGTTTCGCAGATTGCTTCTGTGCAGTTTTTATTTGAAAATATTCCTTTTTCCACTCTAGGCCTCTTAGCTCCCTGAATGTCCAGTTGCATTTTCTATAGAAAGGGTGTTTCAGCAGTGCTCAATCAAAAGTAAGGTTCAACTCTGTTAAACGAATGCAAAGAACAGAAAGAAGTTTCACAGAATGATTCTGTGTAGTTTCTATTTGAAGGTATTACCTTTTCCGCTATAGGCCTCCTAGCGCTCCCAAGGTCTACTTGCATTTTCTACAGAAAGAGGGTTTCAGAACTTCTCAATCAAAAGTAAGGTTCAACTCCGTTAGTTGAATGCACAGAACAGAGAGAAGTTTCACAGATAGATTCTGTGTAGTTTTTATGTGAACTTTTTTCTTTTGGAACTATAGTCCTCTTAGCGCCCTGAATGTCGCTTGTATTTTCTACGGAAAGAGTGTTTCAGAACTGCTCAATCAAAACTGAGGTTCAACTCTGTTAGTTGAATGCACAGAACAGTAAGAAGTTTCACAGATTACTTCTGTGCAGTTTTTATTTGAAAATATTCCTTTTCCACTATAGGCCTCTTAGCGCCCTGAATGTTCACTTGCATTTTCTACAGAAAGAATGTTTCAGAACTGCTCAATAATAACTAAGGTTCAACTCTGTTAGTTGAATGCACAGAACAGTAAGAAGTTTCACAGATTGCTTCTGTGTGGTTTTTATTTGAAGATATTCCTTTTCCCACTATAGGCCTCTCAGCGCCCTGAATGTCCACTTGCATTTTCTACAGAAAGAGTGTTTCAGAACTGCTCAATAAAAACTACCGTTCAACCATGTTAGTTGAATGCAGAGAACAGAAAGAAGTTTCGCAGATTGCTTCTGTGCAGTTTTTATTTGAAAATATTCCTTTTTCCACTATAGGCCTCTTAGCTCCCTGAATGTCCAATTGCATTTTCTATAGAAAGGGTTTTTCAGAAGTGCTCAATCAAAAGTAATGTTCAACTCTGTTAGATGAAAGCAAAGAACAGAAAGAAGTTTCACAGAATGCTTCTGTGTAGTTTGTATGTGAAGGTATTACTTTTTCCGCTATAGGCCTCTTAGCGCTCCAAGAGTCCACTTGCATTTTCTACAGGAAGAGTGTTTCAGAAATTCTCAATCAAAAGTAAGGTTCAACTCCGTTAGTTGAATGCACAGAACAGAGAGAAGTTTCACAGATAGCTTCTGTGTAGTTTTTATGTGAACTTTTTCCTTTTTCCACTATAGGCCTCTTAGCGCCCTGAATGTTCACTTGCATTTTCTACAGAAAGAGTGTTTCAGAACTGTTCAATCAAAATTAAGGTTCAACTGTGTTAGTTTAAAGAACAGAACCGTAAGAAGTTTCACAGATTTTTTCTGTGTAGTTTTTTTTGAAGGTATTCCTTTTTCCATCATAGGCCTCTTAGCGCCCTGAATGTCCACTTGCATTTTCTACAGAAAGAGTGTTTCATAACGGCTCAATAAAAACCACCGTTCAACTATGTTAGTTGAATGCACAGAACAGAAAGAAGTCTCACAGATTGCTTCTTTGTAGTTTTGGTTTGAAGATATTCCCTTTTCCACAGTACGCCTTTTAGCGCCATGAATGTCCACTTGCATTTTGTACAGAAAGAGTGTTTCAGAACTGTTCAATCAAAATTAAGGTTCAACTGTGCTAGTTTAAAGAACAGAACCGTAAGAAGTTTCACAGATTGCTTCTGTGTAGTTTTTATTTGAAGGTATGACTTTTTCCACCATAGGCCTCTTACCGCCCTGAATGTCCACTTGCATTTTCTACAGAAAGGGTGTTTCAGAACTGCTCAATCAAAAGTAAGGTTGAACTCCGTTAGTTGAATGCACAGAACTGTAAGAAGTTTCACAGATAGCTTCTTTGTAGTTTTTATTTGAACATATACCTTTTTCAACTACAGGCTCTTAGCGCCATGAATGTCCACTTGCATTTTCTGCAGAAAGAGTGTTTCAGAACTGCTCAATAATAACTAAGGTTCAACTGTGTTAGTTGAATGCACAAAACAGTGAGAAGTTTCACAGATTGCTTCTGTGTAGTTTTTATTTGAACATATTCCCTTTTCCACTATAGGCTTCTATGCGCCCTGAATGTTCTCTTGCATTTTCTACAGAAAGAGTGTTTCAGAACTGCTCAATAATAACTAAGGTTCAACTCTGTTAGTTGAGTGCACAGAACAGTAAGAAATTTCACAGATTGCTCTGTGTGGTTTTTATTTGAAGGTATTCCTTTTTCCACCATAGGACTCTTAGCGCCCTGAATGTCCACTTGCATTTACTACAGAAAGGGTTTTTCAGAACTACTCAATCAAACTAAGGTTGAACTCTGTTAGTTGAATGCACAGAACTGTAGGAAGTTTCACAGATAGCTTCTTTGTAGTTTTTATATGAACATATAACTTTTTCAACTATAGGCCTCTTTGCGCCCTGAATGTTCACTTGCATTTTCTGCAGAAAGAGTGTTTCATAACTGCTCAATATAAACTAAGGTTCAACTCTGTTAGTTGAATGCACAGAACAGTAAGAAGTTTCACAGATTGCTTCTGTGTGGTTTTTATTTGAAGATATTCCTTTTCTCACTATAGGCCTCTCAGCGCCCTGAATGTCCACTTGCATTTTCTTCAGAAAGTGTGTTTCAGAACTGCTCAGTAAAAACTACCGTTCAACTATGTTAGTTGAATGCACAGAACAGTAAGAAGTTTCGCAGATTGCTTCTGTGCAGTTTTTATTTGAAAATATTCCTTTTTCCACTATAGGCCTCTTAGTTCCCTGAATGTAAAATTGCATTTTCTATAGAAAGGGTGTTTCAGAAGTGCTCAATCAAAAGTAAGGTTCAACTCTGTTTGATGAATGCAAAGAACAGTAAGAAGTTACACAGAAAGCTTCTGTGTAGTTTGTATTTGATGGTATTACTTTTTCCGCTATAGGCCTCTTAGTGCTATGAATGTCCACTTGCATTTACTACAGAAAGAGTGTTTCAGAACTTCTCAATCAAAAGTAATTTTCAACTCTGTTGGTTGAATGCACAGAACAGAGAGAAGTTTCACAGATAGCTTCTGTGTAGATTTTATGTGAACTTTTTCCTTTTTCCACTATAGTCCTCTTAGCGCCCTGAATGTCCAGTTATATTTTCTACAGAAAGAGTGTTTCAGAACTGCTCAATCAAAACTGAGGTTCAACTCTTTTAGTTTAATGCACAGAACAGAGAGATGTTTCACAGATATCTTCTGTGTAGTTTTTATTTGAACATAATCCTTTTTCCATTATAGGCCTCTTAGCGCCCTGAATGATCACTTGTATTTTCTTATGAAAGAGTGTTTCAGAACTGCTCAATCAAAACTAAGGTTCTACTATGTTAGTTGAATGCACAGAAAAGAAAGAATTTTCACAGATTGCTTCTTCTAGTTTTTGTTTGAAGATATTCCCTTTTCCACTATAGGCCTCTTAGCGCCATGAATGTCCACTTGCATTTTCTACAGAAGGAGTGTTTCAGAACTGTTCAATCAAAATTAAGGTTCAACTGTGTTAGCTTAAAGAACAGAACCGTAAGAAGTTTCACAGATTGCTTCTGTGTAGTTTTTATTTGAAGGTATTCCTTTTTCCACTATAGGCCTCTTAGCGCCCTGAAGGTCCACTTGCATTTTCTACAGAAAGGGTGTTTCTGAACTGCTCAATCAAAAGTAAGGTTGAACTCTGTTAGTTGTAAGCACAGAACTGTAAGAAGTTTCACAGATAGCTTCTTTGTAGTTTTTATTTGAACATATACCTTTTTCAACTATAGGCCTCTTAGCGCCCTGAATGTTCACTTGAATTTTCTGCAGAAAGATTGTTTCATAACTGCTCAATATAAACTAAGGTTCAACTCTGTTAGTTGAATGCACAGAACAGTAAGAAGTTTCACAGATTGCTTCTGTGTAGTTTTTATGTGAACATATTCATTTTTCCGCTATAGGCCTCTTAGCGCCCTGAATGTTCACTTGCATTTTCTACAGAAAGAGTGTTTCAGAACTGCTCAATAATAACTAAGGTTCAACTCTGTTAGTTGAATGCACAGAACAGTAAGAAGTTTCACAGATTGCTTCTGTGTGGTTTTTATTTGAAGATATTCCTTTTCCCACTATAGGCCTCTCAGCGCCCTGAATGTCCACTTGCATTTTCTTCAGAAAGTGTGTTTCAGAACTGCCCAGTAAAAACTACCGTTCAACTATGTTAGTTGAATGCACAGAACAGTAAGAAGTTTCGCAGATTGCTTCTGTGCAGTTTTTATTTGAAAATATTCCTTTTTCCACTATAGGCCTCTTAGCTCCCTGAATGTCCAATTGCATTTTCTACAGAAAGAGTGTTTCAGAACTTCTCAATCAAAAGTAAGGTTCAACTCCGTTAGTTGAATGCACAGAACAGAGAGAAGTTTCACAGATTGCTTCTGTGTAGTTTTTATGTGAACTTTTTCCTTTTTCCACTATAGTCCTCTTAGCGCCCTGAATGTCCACTTGTATTTTCTACAGAAAGAGTGTTTCAGAACTGCTCAATCAAAACTAAGGTTCAAATCTGTTAGTTGAATGCACAGAACAGAGAGTAGTTTCACAGATATCTTCTGTGTAGTTTTTATTTGAACTTATTCCTTTTTCCACTATAGGCCTCTTAGCGCCCTGAATCTCCACATGTATTTTCTACAGAAAGAGTGTTCCAGAACTGCTCAATCAAAACTAAGGTTCAACTCTGTTAGTTGAATGCACAGGACAGTAAGAAGTTTCACAGATTTCTTCTGTGCAGTTTTTATTTGAAAATATACCTTTTCCACTATAGGCCACTTAGCGCCCTGAATGTCCAATGGCATTTTCTACAGAAAGAGTGTTTCAGAACTGCTCAATCAAAAGTAAGGTTCAACTCTGTTAGTTGAATGCACAGAAAGAAAGAAGTTTCACAGAATGCTTCTGTGTAGTTTTTATTTGAAAATATTACTTTTTCCGCTATAGGCCTCTTAGCGCTCCGAAGGTCCACTTGCATTTTCTACAGAAAGAGTGTTTCAGAACTGCTCAATCAAAAGTAAGGTTCAACTCTGTTAGTTGAATGCACAGAACAGAAAGAAGTTTCACAGATCGCTTCTTTGTAGTTTTTGTTTGAAGATATTCCCTTTTCCACTATAGGCCTCTTAGCGCCATGAATGTCCACTTGAATTTTCAACAGAAAGAGTGTTTCAGAACTGTTCAATCAAAATTAAGCTTCAACTGTGTTAGTTTAAAGAACAGAACCGTAAGAAGTTTCACAGATTGCTTCTGTGTAGTTTTTATATGAAGGTATTCCTTTTTCCACCATAGGCTTCTTAGCGCCCTGAATGTCCACTTGCATTTATTACATAAAGGGTGTTTCAGAACTGCTCAATCAAATGTAAGGTTGAACTCTCTTAGTTGAATGCACAGAACTGTAAGTAGTTTCACAGATAGCTTCTTTGTAGTTTTTATTTGAAAGTATTCCTTTTTCCACTATAGGCCTCTTAGAGCCCTGAATGTCCAATTGCATTTTCTATAGAAAAGGTGTTACAGAAGTGCTCAATCAAAAGTAAGGTTCAACTCTGTTAGATGAATGCAAAGAACAGAAGAATTTTCACAGAATGCTTCTGTGTAGTTTTTGTTTCAAGATATTCCTTTTCCACTACAGGCCTCTTAGCGCCATGAATGTCCACTTGCATTTTCTACAGAAAGTGTGTTTCAGAACTGTTCAATCAAAATTAAGGTTCAATTGTGATAGTTTAAAGAACAGAAACGTAAGAAGTTTCAGAGATTGCTTCTGTGTAGTTTTTATTTGAAGGTATGTCTTTTTCCACCATAGGCCTCTTACCGCCCTGAATGTCCACTTGCATTTTCTACAGAAAGGGTGTTTCAGAACTGCTCAATCAAAAGTAAGGTTGAACTCCGTTAGTTGAATGCACAGAACTGTTAGAAGTTTCACAGATAGCTTCTTTGTAGTTTTTATTTTAACATATACCTTCTTCAACTACAGGCCTCTTAGCGCCCTGAATGTTCACTTGCATTTTCTGCAGAAAGAGTGTTTCATAACTGCTCAATATAAATAAAGTTCAACTCTGTTAGTTGAATGCACAGAACAGTAAGAAGTTTCACAGATTTCTTCTGTGCAGTTTTAATTGAAAATATTCCTTTTCCACTATAGGCCTCTTAGGGCCCTGAATGTTCAATTGCATTTTCTACAGAAAGAGTGTTTCTGAACTGCTCAATCAAAAGTATGGTTAAACTCTGTTAATTGAATGCACAGAACAGAAGGAAGTTTCACAGAATGGTTCTGTGTAGTTTTTATTTGAAGATATTACTTTTTCCGCTATAGGCCTCTTAGCGCTCCAAGAGTCCACTTGCATTTTCTACAGAAAGAGTGTTTCAGAACTGCTCAATCAAAAGTAAGGTTCAACTCTGTTAGTTGAACGCACAGAACAGAAAGAAGTTTCACACATTGCTTCTGTGTAGTTGTTATTTGAACATATTCCTTTTTCCACTATAGGCCTCTTAGCGCCATGAATGTCCACTTGCATTTTCTACAGGAAGAGTTTCACAACTGCTCAATCAAAACGAAGGTTCAACTCTGTTAGTTGAAAGCACAGAACTGTAAGAAGTTTCACAGATTGCTTCTGTGTAGGTTTTATTTGAAGATATTCCTCTTTCCGCTAAAGGCCTCTTAGCGCTCCAAATGTACACTTGCATATTCTACAGAAAGACTGTTTCAGAGCTGCTCAATAAAAAGTAAGTTTCAAATCTGTTAGTTGAATGCACAGAACAGAGAGTAGTTTCACGGATAGATTCTGTGTAGTTTTTATTTGAACGTATTCCTTTTTCCACTACAGGCCTCTCAGCGCCCTGAATGTCCACTTGCATTTCCTACAGAAAGAGTGATTCAGAACTGCTCAATCAAAAGTAAGGTTCAAATGTGTTAGTTGAATGCACAGAACAGAAAGAAGTTTCACAGAATGTTTCTGTGTAGTTTTTATTTGAAGATATTCCTTTTCCTGCTATAGGCCTCTCAGCGCTCCGAACGTCCACTGGTATTTTCTACAGAAAGAGTGTTTAAAAACTGCTCAATCAAAAGTAAGGTTCTACTCTGTTAGTTGAATGCACAGAACAGTAATAAGTTTCACAGATTGCTTCTGTGTAGTTTTTATATAAACATATTCCTTTTTCCACTATAGGCCTCTTAGTGCCCTGAATGATCACTTGCATTTGCTACAGAAAGAGTGTTTCAGAACTGCTCAATCCTAAGTAAGGTTCAACTCAGTTAGTTGAATGCACAGAACAGAAAATGTTTCACAGAATGGTTCTCCGTAGCGTCTATTTGAAGATATTCCTTTTTCCGCTATAGGTCTCTTAGCGCTCCGAATGTCCACCTGGATTTTCTACATAAAAGGTGTTTCAGAACTGGTCAATCAAAAGTAAGGTTCAACTCTGTTAGTTGAATGCACAGAACAGTATGAAGTTTCACAGATAGCTTCTCTATAGTTATTATTTGAACTTATTCCTTTTTCCACTATAGGCCTCTTAGCACCCTGAATGTCCGATTGCATTTTCTACAGAAAGAGTGTTTCGGTACTGCTCAATCAAAAGTAAGGTTCAAATCTGATAGTAGAAAGCACAGAAAAGTAAGAAGTTTCACAGATTGCTTCTTTGTAGTTTTTATTTGAAGATATTCCTTTTTCCTCTATAGGCCTCTTAGCTCTCCGAATGTCCACTTTCATTTTCTACAGAAAGAGTGTTTCAGAACTGTTCAATCAAAAGTAAGGTTCAACTCTTTTAGTTGAATGCACAGAACAGAATGTAGTTTCACAGATTGCTTCTGTGTAGTTTTTATTTGAACATATTCATTTTTCCGCTATAGTCCTTATAGCGCCCTGAATTTCCACTTGAATTTTCTACAGAAAGAGTGTTTCTGAACTGCTCAATCAAAACTAAGGTTCAACTCTGTCAGTTGAATGCACAGAACAGTAAGAAGTTTCACAGATTGCTTCTGTGTAGTTTTTATTTGAAGATATTCCTTTTTCCACTATAGGCCTCTTAGCGTGCTGAATGTCCACTTGCATTTTCTACAGAAAGAGTGTTGCAGAACTGCTCAATCAAAACTAAGGTTCAACTCTGTTAGTTGAATGCACAGAACAGAAAGAAGTCTCACAGATTGCTTCTGTGTAGTTCTTGTTTGAAGATAATCCTTTTTCCACTACAGGCCTCTTAGCGCCATGAATGTCCACTTGCATTTTCTACAGAAATAGTGTCTCAGAACTGCTCAATCAAAATTAAGTTTCAACTATGTTCGTTGAAAGAACAGAACAGTAAGAAGTTTCACAGATTGCTTCCGGGTAGTTTTTATTTGAAGATTGTCCTTTTTCCACCATAGGCCTCTTAGCGCCCTGAATGTCCACTTGTATTTTCTACAGAAAGTGTTTTTCTGAACCACTCAATCAAAAGTAAGGTTCATGTCTGTTAGTTGAATGCACAGAACAGTAAAAAGTTTCACAGATTGCTTCTGTGTAGTTTTTATTTGAAGATATTAATTTTTCCACTACAGGCCTCTTAGCGCCCAGAATATCCACTTTCATTTTCTACACAAAGAGTGTTTCAGAACTGCTCAATCAAAACTAAGGTTCAAGTCTGTCAGTTGAATGCACAGAACAGTAAGAAGTTTTAAAGATTGCTTCTGTGTAGTTTTCATTTGAAGATATTCCTTTTTCCACCATAGGCCTCTTAGCGCCCTGAAGGTCCACATGCATTTTCTACAGAAAGAGTGTTTCAAAACCGCTCAATCAAATCTAAGGTTCAAATCTGTTATTTGAATGCACAGAACAGAAAGTAGTTTCACAGAATGCTTCTGTGTAGTTTTTATTTGAAGATATTCCTTTTTCCACTATAGGCCTCTTAGCGCTCCGAATGTCCACTTGTATTTTCTAGAGAAAGGGTGTTTCAGAACTGTTCAATCAAAAGTAAGGTTCAACTCTGTTAGCTGAATGCACAGATCAGAAAGAAGTTTCAGAGATTGCTTCTGTGTAGTTTTTATTTGAACATATTTATTTTTGCGCTATAGGCCTCATAGCGCCCTGATTTTCCTCTTGCATTTTCTACAGAAAGAGTGTTTCAGAACTGCTCAATCAAAAGTAAGGTTCAACTCTGTTAGTTGTATCCACAGAACAGAAAATAGTTTCACAGATACCTTCAGTGTAGTTTTTATTTGAAGATATTCCTTTTTCCACTATTGGCCTCTTACAGCCCTGAATGTCCACTTGCATTTTCTACAGAAAGAGTGTTTCAGAGCTGCTCAATCAAAACTAAGGTTCAACTCTGTCAGTTGAAATCACAGAACAGTAAGAAGTTTCACAGATTGCTTCTGTGTAGTTTTTATTTGAAGATATTCCTTTTTCCACCTTAGGCCTCTTAGCGCCCTGAATGTCCACATGCATTTTCTACAGAAAGAGTGTTTCAGAACTGCTCAATCAAAACTAAGGTTCAACTCTGTTTGTTGAATGCACAGAACAGAAAGAAGTTTCACAGAATGGTTCTGTGTAGTTTCTATTTGAAGATATTCCTTTTTCCACTAAAGGCCTCTTAGCGCCCTGAATGTCCACTTGCATTTTCTACAGAATGAGTGTTTCAGAACTGCTCAATCAAAACTAAGGTTCAACACTTTTAGCTGAATCCACAGAACAGTGAAAAGTTTCACAGATTGATTCTGTGTAGTTTTTATTTGAAGATATTCCTGTTTCAACTATAGGCCTCTTAGCGCCCTGAATGTCCACTTGCATTTTCTACAGAAAGAGTGTTTCACAACTGCTCAATCAAAACTAAGGTTCAACTCTGTCAGTTGAATGCACAGAACAGTAAGAAGTTTCACAGATTGTTTCTGTGTAGTTTTTATTTGAAGATATTCCTTTTTCCACTATAGGCCTCTTAGCGTGCTGAATGTCCACTTGCATTTTCTACAGAAAGAGTGTTGCAGAACTGCTCAATCAAAACTAAGGTTCAACACTGTTAGTTGAATGCACAGAACAGAAAGAAGTTTCACAGATTGCTTCTGTGTAGTTCTTGTTTGAAGATATTCCTTTTTCCACTACAGGCCTCTTAGCGCCATGAATGTCCACTTGCATTTTCTACAGAAATAGTGTCTCAGAACTGCTCAATCAAAATTAAGGTTCAACTATGTTCGTTGAAAGAACAGAACAGTAAGAAGTTTCACAGATTGCTTCCGGGTAGTTTTTATTTGAAGATATTCCTTTTTCCACTATAGGCCTCTTTGCGTGCTGAATGTCCACTTGCATTTTCTACAGAAAGTGGGTTGCAGAACTGCTCAATCAAACCTAAGGTTCAACTCTGTTAGTTGAATGCACAGAACAGAAAGAAGTTTCACAGATTGTTTCTGTGTAGTTCTTGTTTGAAGATATTCCTTTTTCCACTACAGGCCTCTTAGCGCCATGAATGTCCACTTGCATTTTCTACAGAAATAGTGTCTCAGAACTGCTCAATCAAAATTAAGGTTCAACTATGTTCAATGAAAGAACAGAACAGTAAGAAGTTTCACAGATTGCTTCCGGGTAGTTTTTATTTGTAGATTGTCCTTTTTCCAACATAGGCCTCTTAGCGCCCTGAATGTCCACTTGCATTTTCTACAGAAAGTGTTTTTCTGAACCACTCAATCAAAAGTAAGGTTCATGTCTGTTAGTTGAATGCACAGAACAGTAAGAAGTTTCACAGATTGCGTCTGTGTAGTTTTTATTTGAAGATATTACTTTTTCCACTATATTCATCTTAGCGCCCTGAATGTACACTTTCATTTTCTACACAAAGAGTGTTTAAGAACTGCTCAATCAAAACTAAGGTTCAAGTCTGTCAGTTGAATGCACAGAACAGTATGAAGTTTCAAAGATTGCTTCTGTGTAGTTTTCATTTGAAGATATTCCTTTTTCCACCATAGGCCTCTTAGCGCCCTGAAGGTCCACGTGCATTTTCTACAGAAAGAGTGTTTCAAAACCGCTCAATCAAATCTAAGGTTCAAATCAGTTATTTGAATGCACAGAACAGAAAGTAGTTTCACAGAATGCTTCTGTGTAGTTTTTATTTGAAGATATTCCTTTTTCCGCTATAGGCCTCTTAGCGCTCCGAATGTCCACTTGTATTTTCTACAGAAACGGTGTTTCAGAACTGTTCAATCAAAAGTAAGGTTGAACTCTGTTAGCTGAATGCACAGATCAGAAAGAAGTTTCACAGATTGCTTCTGTGTAGTTTTTATTTGAACATATTTATTTTTGTGCTATAGGCCTCATAGCGCCCTGATTCCACTTGCATTTTCTACAGAAAGTGTGTTTCAGAACTGCTCAATCAAAACTAACGTTCAACTCTGTTAGTTTAATGCACAGAACAGTAAGAAGTTTCGCAGATTGTTTCTGTGTAGTTTTTATTTGTAGATATTCCTATTTCCGCTATAGGCCCCTTAGCGCTCAGAATGTCCACTTGCATTTTCTACAGAAAGGGTGTTTCAGAACTGCTCAATCACAAGTAAGGTTCAACTCTGTTAGTTGAATGCACAGAACAGAAAGAAGTTTCACAGATAGGTTCTGAGTAGTTTCTAGTTGAACATATTCCTTTTTCCACTGTAGGCCTCTTAGCGCCCTGAATGTCCACTTGCATTTTCTACAGAAAGAGGGTTTCAGAAGTGCTCAATCAAAACTAAGGTTCAACCCTGTTAGTTGAATGCACAGAACGGAAAGAAGTTTCACAGATTGCTTCTGTGTAGTTCTTGTTTGAAGATATTCCTTTTTCCACTACAGGCCTCTTAGCGCCGTGAATGTCCACTTGCATTTTCTACAGAAATAGTGTCTCAGAACTGCTCAATCAAAATTAAGGTTCAAATATGTTCGTTGAAAGAACAGAACAGTAAGAAGTTTCACAGATTGCTTCCGGGTAGTTTTTATTTGAAGGTAGTCCTTTTTCAACCATAGGCCTCTTAGCGCCCTGAATGTCCACTTGCATAATCTACAGAAAGACTGTTTCAGAACTGCTCAATCAAAAGTAAGTTTCATATCTGTTAGCTGAATGCACGGAACAGAAAGGAGTTTCACAGAATGCTTTTGTGTAGTTTTTATTTGAAGATATTCCTTTTTGCGGTATAGGCCTCTTAACGCTCCGAACGTCTACTTGCATTTTCTACAGAAGGAGTGTTTCATAACTGCTCAATCAAATGTAAGGTTCTACTCTCTTAGTTGAATGCACAGAACAGAAAGAAGTTTCACAGATTGCTTCTGTGTAGTTTTTATGTGAACATATTCCTTTTTCCACTATAGGCCTCTTAGCGCCATGAATGTCCACATGCTTTTCCTACAGAAAGAGTGTTTCAGAACTGCTCAGTCAAAATTAAGGTTCAACAGGGTTAGTTGAAAGAACAGAACACCAAGAGGTTTCACAGATTTCTTCTGTGTTGTTTTTATTTGAAGATATTCCTTTTTCCACTATAGGCCTCTTAGCGCCCTGAATGTCCACTTGCATAATCTACAGAAAGACTGTTTCAGAACTGCTCAATCAAAAGTAAGTTTCAAATCTGTTAGCTGAATGCACGGAACAGAAAGGAGTTTCACAGAATGCTTTTGTGTAGTTTTTATTTGAAGATATTACTTTTTCCACTATAAGCATCTTAGCGCCCTGAATGTCCACTTTCATTTTCTACACAAAGAGTGTTTCAGAACTGCTCAATCAAAACTAAGGTTCAAGTCTGTCAGTTGAATGCACAGAACAGTAATAAGTTTCACAGATTGCTTCTGTGTAGTTTTCATTTGAAGATATTCCTTTTTCCACCATAGGCCTCTTAGCGCCCTGAAGGTCCACATGCATTTTCTACAGAAAGAGTGTTTCAAAACCGCTCAATCAAATCTAAGGTTCAAATCTGTTATTTGAATGCACAGAACAGAAAGTAGTTTCACAGAATGCTTCTGTGTAGTTTTTATTTGAACATATTTATTTTTGCGCTATAGGCCTCATAGCGCCCTGATTTTCCACTTGCATTTTCTACAGAAAGAGTGTTTCAGAACAGCTCAATCAAAACTAACGTTCAACTCTGTTAGTTTAATGCACAGAACAGTAAGAAGTTTCGCAGATTGTTTCTGTGTAGTTTTTATTTGTAGTTATTCCTTTTTCCGCTATAGGCCTCCTAGCACCTTTCATGTCCACTTGCATTTTCTACAGAAAGATTGTTTCAGAACTGCTCAATCAAAAGTAAGTTTCAATTCTCTTAGTTGAATGCTCACAACAGAAAGAAGTTTCACAGAATGATTCTGTGTAGTTTTTATTTGAAGTTATTCATTTTTCCGCTGTAGGCCTCTTAGCGCTCCGAAGGTCCACTTGCGTTTTATACAGAAAGAGAGTTTCAGAACTGCTCAATCAAAGGTAAGGTTCAACTCTGTTAGTTGTATGCACAGAACAGAAAGAAGTTTCACAGAATGATTCTGAGTAGTTTTTATTTGTATATATTCCTATTTCCGCTATAGGCCCCTTAGCGCTCAGAATGTCCACTTGCATTTTCTTCAGAAAGGGTGTTTCAGAACTGCTCAATCACAAGTAAGGTTCAACTCTGTAAGTTGAATGCACAGAACAGAAAGAAGTTTCACAGATAGGTTCTGAGTAGTTTTTAGTTGAACATATTCCTTTTTCCACTGTAGGCCTCTTAGCGCCCTGAATGTCCACTTGCATTTTCTACAGAAAGAGTGTTTCAGAACTGCTCAATCAAAACTAAGTTTCAACCCTGTTAGTTGAATGCACAGAACGGAAAGAAGTTTCACAGATTGCTTCTGTGTAGTTTTTATTTGAAAATATTCCTTTTTCAACCATAGGCCTCTTAGCGCCATGAATGTCCACTTGCATTTTCTACAGAAAGGGTGTTTCAGAACTGCTCAATCAATACTAAGGTTCAACTCTGTTAGTTGAAAGCACAGAACAGTAAGAAGTTTCACAGATTGCTTCTGTGTAGTTTTTATTTGATCATATTACTTTTTCGGCTGTAGGCCTCTTACCGCTGCGAATGTCCACTTGCATTTTCTACAGAAAGAGTGTTTCAGAACTGTTCAATCAAAAGTAAGGTTCAACTCTGTTAGTTGAATGCACAGAACAGAAAGAAGTTTCACAGATTGCTTCCGTGTAGTTTTTATTTGAACATATTCATTTTTCTGCTATAGGCCTCTTAGCGCCCTGAATTTCCACTTGCATTTTCTACTGAAAGAGTGTTTCAGAACTCCTCAATCAAAACTAAGTTTCAGCTCTGTTAGTTGAAAGCACAGAACAGTAAGAAGTTTCACAGATTGCTTCTCTGTAGTTTTTATTTGAAGATATTCCTTTATCCACCATAGGCCTCTTTGCGCCCTGAATGTCCACTTACATTTTCTACAGAAAGAGTGTTTCAGAACTGCTCAATCAAATGTAAGGTTCAACTCCGTTAGTTGAATACACAGAACAGAAAGAAGTTTCACAGAATGCTTCTGTGTAGTTTTTATATGAAGATATTCCTTTTTCCGCTATAGTCCTCTTAGCGCTCCGAGTGTCCACTTGCATTTTCAACAGAAAGAGTGTTTCAGAATTGTTCAATCAAAAGTAATTTTCAACTCTGTTAGTTGAATGCACAGAAGAGAAAGAAGTTTCACAGATTGCTTCTGTGTAGTTTTTATTTGAACATATTAATTTTTCCGCTATAGGCCTCTTAGCGCCCTGAAATTCCACTTGCAATTTCTACAGAAAGAGTGTTTCAAAACTGCTCAATCAAATCTAAGTTTCAACTCTGTTATTTGAATACACAGACCAGTAAGAAGTTTCACAGATTGCTTCTGTGTAGTTTTTATTTGAAGATATTCCTTTTTCCGCTATAGGACTCTTAGCGCTCCGAATGTCCACTTGCATTTTCTACAGAGAGACTGTTTCTGAACTGCTGAATCAAAAGTAAGGTTCAACACTGTTAGTTGAATGCACAGAAGAGAAAAAAGTTTCACAGAATGCTTCTGTGTGGTTTTTATTTAAAGATATTCCTTTTGCATTATAGGCGTCTTAGTACTCCGAATGTCAACTTGCAGTTTCTACAGAAAGAGTGTTTCAGAAATGCTCAATAAAAATTAAGCTTCAACTCTATTAGTTGAATGCACAGAACATAAAGAGTTTTCACAGAATGATTCTGTGTAGATTTTAATTGAAGATATTCCTTTCTCCGCTACAGGCCTCTTAGCGCTCCAACTGTCCACTTGCATTTTCTACAGAAAGAGTGTTTCAGAACTGCTCAATCAAATGTAAGGTTCAACTCTGTTAGTTGAATGCACAGAACAGAATGTAGTTTCACAGAATGCTTCTGTGTAGCTTTATTTGAATATATTCCTATTTCCGCTATGGGCCTCTTAGCACTCCGAATGTCCACATGCATTTTCTACAGAAAGAGTGTTTCAGAACTACACAATCAAAATTAAGGCTCAAATGTGTTAGTTGAAAGAACAGAACAGTAAGAAGTTTCACAGATTGCTTCTCTGTAGTTTTTATTTGAAGATATTCCTTTATCCACCATAGGCCTCTTAGCGCCCTGAATGTCCCCTTGCATTTTCTACAGAAAGAGTGTTTCACAACCGCTCAATCAAAAGTAAGTTTCAAATCTGTTAGTTGAATGCACAGAACAGAAAGAAGTTACAGAGAAAACTTCTGTGTAGTTTTTCTTTGAAGATATTCCTTTTTCCGCTATAGTCCACTTAGCGCTCCGAATGTCCACTAGCATTTTCTACAGAAAGAGTTTTTCAGAACTGTTCAATCAAAAGTAATGTTCAACTCTGTTAGTTGAATGCACAGAACAGAAGGAAGTCTCACAGATTGCTTCTGTGTAGTTTTTATTTGAACATATACATTTTTCCGCTATAGGCCTCTTAGCGCCCTCAATTTCCACTTGCATTTTCTACATAAAGAGTGTTTCAGAACTGCTCCATCAAAACTAAGGTTCAACTCTGTTAGTTGAATGCACAGAACAGAGAGAAGTTTCACAGATATCTTCTGTGTAGTTTTTATTTGAACTTATTCCTTTTTCCACTACAGGCCTCTTATCGCCCTGAATGTCCATTTGTATTTTCTACAGAAAGAGTGTTTCAGAACTGATCAATAATAACTAAGGTTCAACTCTGTTAGTTGAATGCACAGAACAGAGAGAAGTTTCACAGATTGCTTCTTTGTAGTTTTTGTTTGAAGATATTCCCTTTTCCACTATAGGCCTCATAGCGCCATGAATGTCCACTTGCATTTTATACAGAAAGAGTGTTTCAGTACTGTTCAATCAAAATTAAGGTTCAACTGTGTTAGTTTAAAGAACAGAACCGTAAGAAGTTTCACAGATTGCTTCTGTGTAGTTTTTATTGGAAGGTATTCCTTTTACCACCATAGGGCTCTTAGCGCCGTGAATGTCCACTTGCATTTTCTGCAGAAAGGGTGTTTCATAACTGCTCAATATAAACTAAGGTTCAACTCTGTTAGTTGAATGCACAGAACTGTAAGAAGTTTCACAGATTGCTTCTGTGTAGTTTTTATTTGAACATATTCATTTTTCCGCTTAGGCCTCTTAGCGCCCTGAATGTTCACTTGCATTTTTTACAGAAAGAGTGTTTCAGAACTTCTCAATCAAAAGTAAGGTTCAACTCCGTTAGTTGAATGCACAGAACAGAGAGAAGTTTCACAGATAGCTTCTGTGTAGTTTTTATGTGTACTTTTTCCTTTTTCCACTATAGGCCTCTTATCGCCCAGAATGTCCACTTGTATTTTCTACAGAAAGAGTGTTTCAGAACTGCTCAATCAATTCTAAGGTTCAACTCTGTTAGTTGAAAGCACAGAACAGAAAGAAGTTTCACAGATAGCTTCTTTGTAGTTTTTGTTTGAAGATATTCCCTTTTCCACTATAGGCCTCTTAGCGCCATGAATGTTCACTTGCATTTACTACAGAAAGAGTGTTTCATAACTGTTCAATCAAAATTAAGGTTCAACTGTGTTAGTTGAATGCACAGAACAGCAAGAAGTTTCACAGATTGCTTCTGTGTGGTTTTTATTTGAAGATATTCCTTTTCCCACTATAGGCCTCTCAGCGCCCTGAATGTCCACTTGCATTTCCTAGAGAAAGAGTGTTTCAGGACTGCTCAATAAAAACTACCGTTCAACTATGTTAGTTGAATGCACAGAACAGTAAGAAGTTTCGCAGATTACTTCTGTGCAGTTTTTATTTGAAAATATTCCTTTTTCCACTATAGGCCTCTTAGCTCCCTGAATGTCCAATAGCATTTTCTATAGAAAGGGTGTTTCAGAAGTGCTCAATCAAAAGTATGGTTCAACTCTGTTAGATGAATGCAAAGAACAGAAAGAAGTTTCACCGAATGCTTCTGCGTAGTTTGTATTTGAAGGTATTATTTTTCCGCTATAGGCCTCTTAGCGCTCCGAAGTTCCACTTGCATTTTCTACAGAAAGAGTGTTTCAGAACTTCTCAATCAAAAGTAAGGTTCAACTCCGTTAGTTGAATGCACAGAACAGAGAGAAGTTTCACAGATAGCTTCTGCGTAGTTTTTATGTGAAATTTTTCCTTTTTCCACTATAGTCCTCTTAGCGCCCTGAATGTCCACTTGTATTTTCTACAGAAAGAGTGTTTCATAACGGCTCAATCAAAACTGAGGTTCAACATTGTTAGTTGAATGCACAGAACAGTAAGGAGTTTCACAGATTTCTTCTGTGCATTGTTTATTTGAAAATATTCCTTTTCCACTATAGGCCTCTTAGCGCCCTGAATGTCCAATTGCATTTTCTACAGAAAGAGTGTTTCAGAACTGCTCAATCAAAAGTAAGGTTAAATTCTGTTAGTTGAATGCACAGAACAGAAAGAAGTTTCACAGAATGCTTCTGTGTAGTTTTTATTTTAAGATATTTCTTTTTCCGCTATAGGCCTCTTAGCGCTCCGAAAGTCCACTTGCATTTTCTACAGAAAGTGTGTTTCAGAATTGCTCAATCAAAAGTAAGGTTCAACTCTGTTAGTTGAATGCACAGAACAGAAAGATGTTTCACAGATTACTTCTGTGTGGTTTTTGTTTGAAGGTATTACGTTTTCTAATATGGGCCTCTTAGCGCCATGAATGTCCACTTGCATTTTCTACAGAAAGAGTGTTTCAGAACTGCTCAATCAAAACTAAGGTTCAACTCTGTTAGTTGAATGCACAGAACAGAGAGAAGTTTCACAGATATCTTCTGTGTGGTTTAAATGAACTTATTCTTTTTTCCACTATAGGCCTCTTAGCGCCCTGAATGACCTCTTGCATTTTCTACAGAAAGAGTGTTTCAGAACTGCTCAATCAAAACTAAGGTTCAACTCTGTTAGTTGAATGCACAGAACAGAAAGAAGTTTCACAGATTGATTCCTTGTAGTTTTTGTTTGAAGATATTCCCTTTTCCACTATAGGACACTTAGCGCCATGAATGTCCACTTGCATTTTCTACAGAAAGAGTGTTTCAGAACTGTTCAATAAAAATTAAGGTTCAACTGTGTTACTTTAAAGAACAGAACCGTAAGAAGTTTCACATATTGCTTCTGTGTAGTTTTTGTTTGAAGGTGATCCTTTTTCCACCAAAGGCCTCTTAGCGCCCTGAATGCCCACTTGTATTTTCTACAGAAAGGGGGTTTCAGAACTGCTCAATCAAAAGTAAGGTTGAACTCTGTCAGTTGAATGCACAGAACTGTAAGAAGTTTCACAGATAGCTTCTTTGTAGTTTTTATTTAAACATGTACCTTTTCAAGTATAGACCTCTTAGCGCAATGAATGTTTACTTGCATTTTCTGCAGAAAGAGTGTTTCATAACTGCTCAATATAAACTAAGGTTCAACTCTGTTAGTTGAATGCACAGAACAGTAAGAAGTTTCACAGATTGCTTCTGTGTAGTTTTTATTTGAACATATTCATTTTTCCGCTATAGGCCTATTAGCGCCCTGAATGTTCACTGGCATTTTCTACAGAAAGAGTGTTTCAGAACTGCTTAATAATGACTAAGGTACAACTCTGTTAGTTGGATGCACAGAACAGTAAGAATTTTCACAGATTGCTTCAGTGTGGTTTTTAGTTGAAGATATTCCTTTTCTCACAATAGGCCTCTCAGCGCCCTGAATGTCCACTTGCATTTTCTACAGAAAGATTGTTTCAGAACTGCTCAATAAAAACTACCGTTCAACTATGTTAGTTAAATGCACAGAACAGTAAGAAGTTTCGCAGATTACGTCTGTGCAGTTTTTATTTGAAAATATTCCTTTTTCCACTATAGGCCTCTTAGCTCCCTGAATGTCCAATAGCATTTTCTATAGAAAGGGTGTTTCAGAAGTGCTCAATCAAAAGTAAGGTTCAACTCTGTTAGATGAATTCAAAGAACAGAAAGAAGTTTCACAGAATGCTTCTGTGCAGTTTGTCTTTGAAGGTATTACTTTTTCCGCTATAGGCCTCTTAGCGCTCCGAAGGTCCACTTGCATTTTCTACAGAAAGTGTGTTTCAGAACTTCTCAAAAGTAAGGTTCAAGTCCGTTAGTTTAATGCACAGAACAGTGAGAAGTTTCACAGATAGCTTCTGTGTAGTTTTTATGTGAAATTTTTCCTTTTTCCACTATAGTCCCTTAGCGCCCTGAATGTCCAATTGTATTTTCTACAGAAAGAGTGTTTCAGAACTACTCAATCAAAACTGAGGTTCAACACTGTTAGTTGAATGCACAGAACAGTAAGAAGTTTCACGGATTTCTTCCGTGCAGTGTTTATTTGAAAATATACATTTTCCACTATAGGCTTCTTAGCGCCCTGAATGTCGAATTGCATTTTCTACAGAAAGAGTGTTTCAGAACTGCTCAATCAAAAGTAACGTTAAACTCTGTTAGTTGAATGCACAGAACAGAAAGAAGTTTCACAGAATGCTTCTGTGTAGTTTTTATTTGAAGATATTACTTTTTCCGCTATAGGCCTCTTACGCACCGAATGTCCACTTGCATATTCTAAACAAAGAGTGTTCAGAACTGCTCAATCAAAAGTAAGGTTCAACTCTGTTAGTTGAATGCACAGAACAGAAAGAAGTTTCACAGATAGCTTCTGTGTAGTTTTTATGTGAACATTTTCCTTTTTCCACTATAGTCCTCTTAGCGCCCTGAATGTCCACTTGTATTTTCTACAGAAAGAGTGTTTCAGATCTGCTCAATCAAAGCTGTGGTTCAACACTGTTAGTTGAATGCACGGAACCATAAGAAGTTTAACAGATTTCTTCTGTGCGGTTTTTATTTGAAAATATTCCTTTTCCACTATAGGCCTCTTAGCGCCCTGAATGTCCAATTGCATTTTCTACAGAAAGAGTGTTTCAGAACTGCTCAATCAAAAGTAAGATTAAACTCTGTTAGTTGAATGCACAGAACAGAAAGAAGTTTCAGAGAATGCTTCTGTGTAGTTTTTATTTGAAGATATTTCTTTTTCCGCTATAGGCCTCTTAGCGCCCTGAATGTCCAATTGCATTTTCTACAGAAAGAGTGTTTCAGAACTTCTCAATCAAAACTAAGGTTCAACTCTGTTAGTTGAATGCACAGAACAGAGAGAAGTTTCACAGATAGCTTCTGTGTAGTTTTTATGTGAACTTTTTCCTTTTTCCACTATAGTCCTCTTAGCTCCCTGAATGTCCACTTGTATTTCCTACAGAAAGAGTGTTTCAGAACTGCTCAATCAAAACTGAGGTTCAACTCTGTTAGTTGAATGCACAGAACAGTAAGAAGTTTCACAGATTTCTTCTGTGCAGTTTTTATTTGAAAATATTCCTCTTCCACTATAGGCCTCTTAGCGCAGTGAATGTCCAATTGCATTTTCTACAGAAAGAGTGTTTCAGAACTGCTCAATCAAAAGTAAGGTTAAACTCTGTTAGTTGAATGCACAGAACAGAAAGAAGTTTCACAGAATGCTTACGTGTAGTTTTTATTTGAAGATATTACATTTTCAGCAGCAGGCCTCTTAGCGCTCCGAAGGTCCACTTGCATTTTATACAGAAAGAGTGTTTCAGAACTGCTCAATCAAAAGTCAGGTTCAATTCTGTTACTTGAATGCACAGAACAGAAAGAAGTTACAGAGAAAACTTCTGTGTAGTTTTTCTTTGAAGATATTCCTTTTTCCGCTATAGTCCACTTAGCGCTCCGAATGTCCACTAGCATTTTCTACAGAAAGAGTTTTTCAGAACTGTTCAATCAAAAGTAATGTTCAACTCTGTTAGTTGAATGCACAGAACAGAAGGAAGTCTCACAGATTGCTTCTGTGTAGTTTTTATTTGAACATATACATTTTTCCGCTATAGGCCTCTTAGCGCCCTCAATTTCCACTTGCATTTTCTACATAAAGAGTGTTTCAGAACTGCTCCATCAAAACTAAGGTTCAACTCTGTTAGTTGAATGCACAGAACAGAGAGAAGTTTCACAGATATCTTCTGTGTAGTTTTTATTTGAACTTATTCCTTTTTCCACTGCAGGCCTCTTATCGCCCTGAATGTCCATTTGTATTTTCTACAGAAAGAGTGTTTCAGAACTGATCAATAATAACTAAGGTTCAACTCTGTTAGTTGAATGCACAGAACAGAGAGAAGTTTCACAGATTGCTTCTTTGTAGTTTTTGTTTGAAGATATTCCCTTTTCCACTATAGGCCTCATAGCGCCATGAATGTCCACTTGCATTTTATACAGAAAGAGTGTTTCAGTACTGTTCAATCAAAATTAAGGTTCAACTGTGTTAGTTTAAAGAACAGAACCGTAAGAAGTTTCACAGATTGCTTCTGTGTAGTTTTTATTGGAAGGTATTCCTTTTTCCACCATAGGGCTCTTAGCGCCGTGAATGTCCACTTGCATTTTCTGCAGAAAGGGTGTTTCATAACTGCTCAATATAAACTAAGGTTCAACTCTGTTAGTTGAATGCACAGAACTGTAAGAAGTTTCACAGATTGCTTCTGTGTAGTTTTTATTTGAACATATTCATTTTTCCGCTATAGGCCTCTTAGCGCCCTGAATGTTCACTTGCATTTTCTACAGAAAGAGTGTTTCAGAACTTCTCAATCAAAAGTAAGGTTCAAATCCGTTAGTTGAATGCACAGAACAGAGAGAAGTTTCACAGATAGCTTCTGCGTAGTTTTTATGTGAAATTTTCCTTTTTCCACTATAGTCCTCTTAGCGCCCTGAATGTCCACTTGTATTTTCTACAGAAAGAGTGTTTCATAACGGCTCAATCAAAACTGAGGTTCAACATTGTTAGTTGAATGCACAGAACAGTAAGGAGTTTCACAGATTTCTTCTGTGCATTGTTTATTTGAAAATATTCCTTTTCCACTATAGGCCTCTTAGCGCCCTGAATGTCCAATTGCATTTTCTACAGAAAGAGTGTTTCAGAACTGCTCAATCAAAAGTAAGGTTAAATTCTGTTAGTTGAATGCACAGAACAGAAAGAAGTTTCACAGAATGCTTCTGTGTAGTTTTTATTTTAAGATATTTCTTTTTCCGCTATAGGCCTCTTAGCGCTCCGAAAGTCCACTTGCATTTTCTACAGAAAGTGTGTTTCAGAATTGCTCAATCAAAAGTAAGGTTCAACTCTGTTAGTTGAATGCACAGAACAGAAAGATGTTTCACAGATTACTTCTGTGTGGTTTTTGTTTGAAGGTATTACGTTTTCTAATATGGGCCTCTTAGCGCCATGAATGTCCACTTGCATTTTCTACAGAAAGAGTGTTTCAGAACTGCTCAATCAAAACTAAGGTTCAACTCTGTTAGTTGAATGCACAGAACAGAGAGAAGTTTCACAGATATCTTCTGTGTGGTTTAAATGAACTTATTCTTTTTTCCACTATAAGCTCTTAGCGCCCTGAATGACTCTTGCATTTTCTACAGAAAGAGTGTTTCAGAACTGCTCAATCAAAACTAAGGTTCAACTCTGTTAGTTGAATGCACAGAACAGAAAGAAGTTTCACAGATTGATTCCTTGTAGTTTTTGTTTGAAGATATTCCCTTTTCCACTATAGGACACTTAGCGCCATGAAGTCCACTTGCATTTTCTACAGAAAGAGTGTTTCAGAACTGTTCAATAAAAATTAAGGTTCAACTGTGTTACTTTAAAGAACAGAACCGTAAGAAGTTTCACATATTGCTTCTGTGTAGTTTTTGTTTGAAGGTGATCCTTTTTCCACCAAAGGCCTCTTAGCGCCTGAATGCCCACTTGTATTTTTACAGAAAGGGGTTTCAGAACTGCTCAATCAAAAGTAAGGTTGAACTCTGTCAGTTGAATGCACAGAACTGTAAGAAGTTTCACAGATAGCTTCTTTGTAGTTTTTATTTAAACATGTACCTTTTCAAGTATAGACCTCTTAGCGCAATGAACGTTTACTTGCATTTTCTGCAGAAAGAGTGTTTCATAACTGCTCAATATAAACTAAGGTTCAAATCTGTTAGTTGAATGCACAGAACAGTAAGAAGTTTCACAGATTGCTTCTGTGTAGTTTTTATTTGAACATATTCATTTTTCCGCTATAGGCCTATTAGCGCCCTGAATGTTCACTGGCATTTTCTACAGAAAGAGTGTTTCAGAACTGCTTAATAATGACTAAGGTACAACTCTGTTAGTTGGATGCACAGAACAGTAAGAATTTTCACAGATTGCTTCAGTGTGGTTTTTAGTTGAAGATATTCCTTTTCTCACAATAGGCCTCTCAGCGCCCTGAATGTCCACTTGCATTTTCTACAGAAAGATTGTTTCAGAACTGCTCAATAAAAACTACCGTTCAACTATGTTAGTTAAATGCACAGAACAGTAAGAAGTTTCGCAGATTACGTCTGTGCAGTTTTTATTTGAAAATATTCCTTTTTCCACTATAGGCCTCTTAGCTCCCTGAATGTCCAATAGCATTTTCTATAGAAAGGGTGTTTCAGAAGTGCTCAATCAAAAGTAAGGTTCAACTCTGTTAGATGAATTCAAAGAACAGAAAGAAGTTTCACAGAATGCTTCTGTGCAGTTTGTCTTTGAAGGTATTACTTTTTCCGCTATAGGCCTCTTAGCGCTCCGAAGGTCCACTTGCATTTTCTACAGAAAGTGTGTTTCAGAACTTCTCAAAAGTAAGGTTCAAGTCCGTTAGTTTAATGCACAGAACAGAGAGAAGTTTCACAGATAGCTTCTGTGTAGTTTTTATGTGAAATTTTTCCTTTTTCTACTATAGTCCTCTTAGCGCCCTGAATGTCCAATTGTATTTTCTACAGAAAGAGTGTTTCAGAACTACTCAATCAAAACTGAGGTTCAACACTGTTAGTTGAATGCACAGAACAGTAAGAAGTTTCACGGATTTCTTCCGTGCAGTGTTTATTTGAAAATATACATTTTCCACTATAGGCTTCTTAGCGCCCTGAATGTCGAATTGCATTTTCTACAGAAAGAGTGTTTCAGAACTGCTCAATCAAAAGTAACGTTAAACTCTGTTAGTTGAATGCACAGAACAGAAAGAAGTTTCACAGAATGCTTCTGTGTAGTTTTTATTTGAAGATATTACTTTTTCCGCTATAGGCCTCTTACGCACCGAATGTCCACTTGCATATTCTAAACAAAGAGTGTTTCAGAACTGCTCAATCAAAAGTAAGGTTCAACTCTGTTAGTTGAATGCACAGAACAGAAAGAATTTCACAGATAGCTTCTGTGTAGTTTTTATGTGAACATTTTCCTTTTTCCACTATAGTCCTCTTAGCGCCCTGAATGTCCACTTGTATTTTCTACAGAAAGAGTGTTTCAGATCTGCTCAATCAAAGCTGTGGTTCAATACTGTTAGTTGAATGCACGGAACCATAAGAAGTTTAACAGATTTCTTCTGTGCGGTTTTTATTTGAAAATATTCCTTTTCCACTATAGGCCTCTTAGCGCCCTGAATGTCCAATTGCATTTTCTACAGAAAGAGTGTTTCAGAACTGCTCAATCAAAAGTAAGATTAAACTCTGTTAGTTGAATGCACAGAACAGAAAGAAGTTTCAGAGAATGCTTCTGTGTAGTTTTTATTTGAAGATATTTCTTTTTCCGCTATAGGCCTCTTAGCGCCCTGAATGTCCAATTGCATTTTCTACAGAAAGAGTGTTTCAGAACTTCTCAATCAAAACTAAGGTTCAACTCTGTTAGTTGAATGCACAGAACAGAGAGAAGTTTCACAGATAGCTTCTGTGTAGTTTTTATGTGAACTTTTTCCTTTTTCCACTATAGTCCTCTTAGCTCCCTGAATGTCCACTTGTATTTCCTACAGAAAGAGTGTTTCAGAACTGCTCAATCAAAACTGAGGTTCAACTCTGTTAGTTGAATGCACAGAACAGTAAGAAGTTTCACAGATTTCTTCTGTGCAGTTTTTATTTGAAAATATTCCTCTTCCACTATAGGCCTCTTAGCGCAGTGAATGTCCAATTGCATTTTCTACAGAAAGAGTGTTTCAGAACTGCTCAATCAAAAGTAAGGTTAAACTCTGTTAGTTGAATGCACAGAACAGAAAGTAGTTTCACAGAATGCTTACGTGTAGTTTTTATTTGAAGATATTACATTTTCAGCAGCAGGCCTCTTAGCGCTCCGAAGGTCCACTTGCATTTTCTACAGAAAGAGTGTTTCAGAACTGCTCAATCAAAAGTCAGGTTCAACTCTGTTACTTGAATGCACAGAACAGAAAGAAGTTTCACAGAATGCTTCTCTATAGTTTTTATTTGAAGATATTACTTTTTCCGCTATAGGCCTCTTAGCGCCATGAATGTCCACTTGCATTTTCGACAGAAAGAGTGTTTCAGAACTGCTCAATCAAAACTAAGTTTCAATTCTGTTAGTTGAATGCACAGAACAGAGAGAAGTTTCACAGATATCTTCTGTGTAGTTTTTATTTGAACTTATTCCTTTTTCCACTACAGGCCTCTTAGCGCCCTGAATGTCCACTTGTATTTTCTACAGAAAGAGTGTTTCAGAACTGCTCAATCAAAACTAAGGTTCAACTCTGTTAGTTGAATGCACAGAACAGAAATAAGTTTCACAGATTGCTTCTTTGTAGTTTTTGTTTGAAGATAATCCCTTTTCCACTATAGGCCTCTTAGCGCCATGAATGTCCACTTGCATTTTCTACAGAAAGAGTGTTTCAGAACTGTTCAATCAAAATTAAGGTTCAACTGTGTTAGTTTAAAGAACAGAACCGTAAGAAGTTTCACAGATTGCTTCTGTGTAGTTTTTATTTGAAGGTATTCCTTTTTCCACCATAGGCCTCTTAGCGCCCGGAATGTCCACTTGCATTTTCTACAGAAAGGGTGTTTCAGAACTGCTCAATCAAAACTAAGGTTGAAATCTGTTAGTTGAATGCACAGAAGTGGAAGAAGTTTCACAGATAGATTCCTTGTAGTTTTTATTTGAACATTTACCTTTTTCAACTATAGACCTCTTAGCTCCCTGAATGTTCACTTGCATTTTCTACAGAAAGAGTGTTTCAGAACTGCTCAAAAATAACTAAGGTTCAACTCTGTTAGTTGTATGCACAGAACAGTAAGAAGTTTCACAGATTGCTTCTGTGTGGTTTATATTTGAAGATATTAATTTTCCCACTATAGGCCTCTCAGCGCCCTGAATGTCCACTTGCATTTTCTACAGAAAGAGAGTTTCAGAACTGCTCAATAAAAACTACCGTTCAACTATGTTAGTTGAATGCACAGAACAGTAAGTAGTTTCGCAGATTGCTTCTGTGCAGTTTTTATTTGAAAATATTACTTTTTCCAATATAGGCCTCTTAGCTCCCTGAATGTACAATTGCATTTTCTATAGAAAGGTGTTTCAGAAGTGCTCAATCAAACGTAAGTTTCAAATCTGTTAGATGAATGCAAAGAACAGAAAGAAGTTTCACAGAATGCTTCTGTGTAGTTTGTATTTGTAGGTATTACTTTTTCCGCTATAGGCTTCTTAGCGCTCCAAAGGTCCACTTGCATTTCCTACAGAAAGAGTGTTTCAGAACTTCTCAATCAAAAGTAAGCTTCAACTCCGTTAGTTGAATGCAAAAAAAAGAGAGACGTTTCACAGATAACTTCTGTGTAGTTTTTATGTGAACTTTTTCCTTTTCCACTATAGTCCTCTTAGCGCCCTGAATGTCCACTTGTATTTTCTACAGAAAGAGTGTTTCAGAACTGCTCAATCAAAACTAAGGTTCAACACTGTTAGTTGAATGCACAGAACAGAAAGAAGTTTCACAGATTGCTTCTTTGTAGTTTTTGTATGAAGATAATCCCTTTTCAACTATAGGCCTCTTAGCGCCATGAATGCCCACTTGCATTTTCTACAGAAAGAGTTTTTCAGAACTGTTCAATCAAAATTAAGGTTCAACTGTGTTAGTTTAAAGAACAGAACCGTAAGAAGTTTCACAGATTGCTTCTGTGTAGTTTTTATTTGAAGGTATTCTTTTTCCACCATAGGCCTCTTAACGCCCTGAATGTCCACTTGCATTTTCTACATAAAGGGTTTTTCAGAAATGCTCAATCAAAAGTAAGGTTGAACTCTGTTAGTTGAATGCACAGAACTGTAATAAGTTTCAGAGATGGGTTTTTTGTAGTTTTTATTTGAACATATACCTTTTTCAACTATAGGCCTCTTAGCGCCCTGAATGTTCACTTGCATTTTCTGCAGAGTGTTTCATAACTGCTCAATATAAACTAAGGTTCAACTCTGTTAGTTGAATGCACAGAACAGTAAGAAGTTTCACAGATTGCTTCTGTGTAGTTTTTATTTGAACATATTCATTTTTCCGCTATAGGCCTCTTAGCGCCCTGAATGTTCACTTGCATTTTCTACAGAAAGAGTGTTTCAGAACTGCTCAATAAAAACTAAGGTTCAACTCTGTTAGTTGAATGCACAGAACAGTACGAAGTTTCACAGATTGCTTCTGTGTAGTTTTTATTTGAAGATATTCCTTTTCCTACTATAGGCCTCTCAGCGCCCTGAATGTCAACTTGCATTTTCTACAGAAAGAGTGTTTCAGAACTGCTCAATAAAAACTACCGTTCAACTATGTTAGTTGAATGCACAGAACAGTAAGAAGTTTCGCAGATTGCTTTTGTGCAATTTTTATTTGAAAATATTACTTTTTCCACTATAGGCCTCTAAGCTCCCTGAATGTCCGATTGCATTTTCTATAGAAAGGGTGTTTCAGAAGTGCTCAATCAAAAGTAAGGTTCAACTCTGTTAGATGAATGCAAAGAACAGAAAGAAGTTTCACAGAATGCTTCTGTGTAGTTTTTATTTGAAGATATTACTTTTTCCGCTATAGGCCTCTTAGCGCTCCGAAGTTCCACTTGCATTTCCTACAGAAAGAGTGTTTCAGAACTGCTCAATCAAAAGTAAGGTTCAACTCTGTTAGTTGAATGCACAGAACAGTAAGAAGTTTCTCAGATTGCTTCTGTGCAGTTTTTATTTGAAAATATTCCTTTTTCCACTATAGGCCTCTTAGCTCCCTGAATGTCCAATTGCATTTTCTATAGAAAGTGTGTTTCAGAAGTGCTCAATCAAAAGTAAGGTTCAACTCTGTTAGTTGAATGCAAACAACAGAAAGAAGTTGCACAGAATGCTTCTGTGTAGTTTGTATCTGAAGGTATTACTTTTTCCGCTTTAGCCCTCTTAGCGCTCCGAAGGTCCACTTGCATTTTCTACAGAAAGAGTGTTTCAGAACTTCTCAGTCAAAAGTCAGTTTCAACTCCGTTAG
The DNA here is from genome assembly GCF_006542625.1 of Nomascus leucogenys. Classification (NCBI taxonomy): domain Eukaryota; kingdom Metazoa; phylum Chordata; class Mammalia; order Primates; family Hylobatidae; genus Nomascus; species Nomascus leucogenys. Next base: position 12,116 of record NW_022096706.1, on the reverse strand, counting down.
TTGAATGCACAGAAGAGAGAGAAGTTTCACAGATAGCTTCTGTGTAGTTTTTAAGTGAACTTTTTCCTTTTTCCACTATAGTCCTCTTAGCGCCCTGAATGTCCACTTGTATTTTCTACAGAAAGGGTGTTTCAGATCTGCTCAATCAAAACTGAGGTTCAACTCTGTTAGTTGAATGCACAGAACAGTAAGAAATTTCACAGATTTCTTCTGTGCAGTTTTTATTTGAAAATATTCCGTTTCCACTCTAGGCCTCTTAGCGCCCTGAATGTCTGATTGCATTTTCTACAGAAAGAGTGTTTCTAACTGCTCAATCAAAAGTAAGGTTAAACTCTGTTAGTTGAATGCACAGAACAGAAAGAAGTCTCACAGAATGCTTCTGTGTAGTTTTTTTTTTTTTTATTTCCTCCTCCTCTTCTTCTTCTTTTTTTTTTTTTTTTTTTTCATTTTTTTTTTTATTATACTTTAGGGTTTCAGGGTACATGTGCACAATGTTCAGGTTTGTTACATATGTATCCATGTGCCATGTTGATTTCCTGCACCCATTAACTCGTCATTTAGCATTAGGTGTATCTCCTAATGTTGTCCCTCCCCCTCCCCCCACCCCACAACAGTCCCCGGAGTGTGATGTTCCCCTTCCTGTGTCCATGAGTTCTCATTGTTCATTTCCCACCTATGAGTGAGAACATGCGGTGTTTGGTTTTTTGTCCTTGCGATAGTTTACTGAGAATGATGTTTTCCAGTTTCATCCATGTCCCTACAAAGGACACGAGCTCATCATTTTTTATGGCTGCATAGTATTCCATGGTGTATATGTGCCACATTTTCTTAATCCAGTCTATCGTTGTTGGACATTTGGGTTGGTTCCAACTCTTTGCTATTGTGAATAGTGCCGCAATAAACATACGTGTGCATGTGTCTTTATAGCAGCATGATTTATAGTCCTTTGGGTATATACCCAGTAATGGGATGGCTGGGTCAAATGGTATTTCTAGTTCGAGATCCCTGAGGAATCGCCACACTGACTTCCACAATGGTTGATCTAGTTTACAGTCCCACCAACAGTGTAAAAGTGTTCCTCTTTCTCCACATCCTCTCCAGCACCTGTTGTTTCCTGATTTTTTAATGATGGCCATTCTAACTGGTGTGAGATGGTATCTCACTGTGGTTTTGATTTGCATTTCTCTGATGGCCAGTGATGATGAGCATTTCTTCATGTGTTTTTTGGCTGCATAAATGTCTTCTTTTGAGAAGTGTCTGTTCATGTCCTCTGCCCACTTTTTGATGGGGTTGTTTGTTTTTTTCTTGTAAATTTGTTTGAGTTCATTATAGATTCTGGATATTAGCCCTTTGTCAGATGAGTAGGTCGCAAAAATTTTCTCCCATTCTGTAGGTTGCCTGTTCATTCTGATGATAGTTTCTTTTGCTGTGCAGAAGCTCTTTAGTTTAATGAGATCCCATTTGTCGATTTTGGCTTTTGTTGCCATTGCTTTTGGTGTTTTAGACATGAAGTCCTTGCCCACGCCTATGTCCTGAATGGTATTGCCTAGGTTTTCTTGTAGGATTTTAATGGTTTTAGGTCTAACATATAAGTCTTTAATCCATCTTGAAATAATTTTTGTATAAGGTGTAAGGAAGGGATCCAGTTTCAGCTTTCTACATATGGCTAGCCAGTTTTCCCAGCACCATTTATTAAATAGGGAATCCTTTCCCCATTTCTTGTTTTTGTCAGGTTTGTCAAAGATCAGATAGTTGTAGCTATGCGGCATCATTTCTGAGGGCTCTGTTCTGTTCCATTGATCTATGTCTCTGTTGTGGTACCAGTACCATGCTGTTTTGGTTACTGTAGCCTTGTAGTATAGTTTAAAGTCAGGTAGCGTGATGCCTCCAGCTTTGTTCTTTTGGCTTAGGATTGACTTGGCGATGCGGGCTCTTTTTTGGTTCCATATGAACTTTAAAGTAGTTTTTTCCAATTCTGTGAAGAAAGTCATTGGTAGCTTGATGGGGATGGCATTGAATCTATAAATTACCTTGGGCAGTATGGCCATTTTCACGATATTGATTCTTCCAACCCATGAGCATGGAATGTTCTTCCATTTGTTTGTATCCTCTTTTATTTCATTGAGCAGTGGTTTGTAGTTCTCCTTGAAGAGGTCCTTCACATCCCTTGTAAGTTGGATTCCTAGGTATTTTATTCTCTTTGAAGCAATTGTGAATGGGAGTTCACTCATGATTTGGCTCTCTGTTTGTCTGTGATTGGTGTACAAGAATGCTTGTGATTTTTGTACATTAATTTTGTATCCTGAGACTTCGCTGAAGTTGCTAATCAGCTTAAGGAGATTTTGGGCTGAGACAATGGGGTTTTCTAGATATACAATCATGTCATCTGCAAACAGGGACAATTTGACTTCCTCTTTTCCTAATTGAATACCTTTTATTTCCTTCTCCTGCCTGATTGCTCTGGCCAGAACTTCCAGCACTATGTTGAACAGGAGCGGTGAGAGAGGGCATCCCTGTCTTGTGCCAGTTTTCAGAGGGAATGCTTCCAGTTTTTGCCCATTCAGTATGATATTGGCTGTGGGTTTGTCGTAGATAGCTCTTATTATTTTGAGATACGTCCCATCAATACCTAATTTATTGAGAGTTTTTAGCATGAAGGGTTGTTGAATTTTGTCAAAGGCCTTTTCTGCATCTATTGAGATAATCATGTGGTTTTTGTCTTTGGTTCTGTTTATATGTTGGATTACATTTATTGATTTGCGTATGTTGAACCAGCCTTGCATCCCAGGGATGAAGCCCACTTGATCATGGTGGATAAGCTTTTTGATGTGCTGCTGGATTCGGTTTGCCAGTATTTTATTGAGGATTTTTGCATCAATGTTCATCAAGGATATTGGTCTGAAATTCTCTTTTTTGGTTATGTCTCTGCCAGGTTTTGGTATCAGGACGATGCTGGCTTCATAAAATGTGTTAGGGAGGATTCCCTCTTTTTCTATCGATTGGAATAGTTTCAGAAGGAATGGTACCAGTTCCTCCTTGTACCTCTGGTAGAATTCGGCTGTGAATCCATCAGGTCCTGGACTCTTTTTGGTTGGTAAGCTATTGATTATTGCCACAATTTCAGAACCTGTTATTGGTCTGTTCAGAGATTCAACTTCTTCCTGATTTAGTCTTGGGAGGGTGTATTTGTCGAGGAATTTATCCATTTCTTCTAGATTTTCTAGTTTATTTGCATAGAGGTGTTTGTAGTATTCTCTGATGGTAGATTGTATTTCTGTGGGATCGGTGGTGATATCCCCTTTTTCGTTTTTTATTGCATCTATTTGATTCTTCTCTCTTTTCTTCTTTATTAGTCTTGCTAGCGGTCCATCAATTTTGTTGATCTTTTCAAAAAACCAGCTCCTGGATTCATTAATTTTTTGAAGGGTTTTTTGTGTCTCTATTTCCTTCAGTTCTGCTCTGATTTTAGTTATTTCTAGCCTTCTGCTAGCTTTTGAATGTGTTTGCTCTTGCTTTTCTAGTTCTTTTAATTGTGATGTTAGGGAGTCAATTTTGGATCTTTCCTGCTTTCTCTTGTGGGCATTTAGTGCTATAAATTTCCCTCTACACACTGCTTTGAATGTGTCCCAGAGATTCTGGTATGTTGTGTCTTTGTTCTCGTTGGTTTCAAAGAACATCTTTATTTCTGCCTTCATTTCATTATGTACCCAATAGTCATTCAGGAGCAGGTTGTTCAGTTTCCATGTAGTAGAGCGGTTTTGAGTGAGTTTCTTAATCCTGAGTTCTAGTTTGATTGCACTGTGGTCTGAGAGACAGTTTGTTATAATTTCTGTTCTTTTACATTTGCTGAGGAGAGCTTTACTTCCAACTATGTGGTCAATTTTGGAATAGGTGTGGTGTGGTGCTGAAAAAAATGTATATTCTGTTGACTTGGGGTGGAGAGTTCTGTAGATGTCTATTAGGTCCACTTTATGTAGAGCTGAGTTCAATTCCTGGATATCCTTGTTAACTTTCTGTCTCGTTGATCTGTCTAATGCTGACAGTGGGGTGTTAAAATCTCCCATTATTATTGTGTGGGAGTTTAAGTCCCTTAGTAGGTCACTCAGGACTTGCTTTATGAATCTGGGTGCTCCTGTGTTGGGTGCATATATATTTAGGATAGTTAGCTCTTCTTGATGAATTGATCCCTTTACCATTATGTAATGGCCTTCTTTGTCTCTTTTGATCTTTGTTGGTTTAAAGTCTATTTTATCAGAGACTAGGATTGCAACCCCTGCCTTTTTTTGTTTTCCAGTTGCTTGATAGATCTTCCTCCATCCCTTTATTTTGAGTCTATGTGTGTCTCTGCACGTGAGATGGGTTTCCTGAATACAGCACACTGATGGGTCCTGACTCCTTATCCAGTTTGCCAGTCTGTGTTTTTGATTGGAGCATTTAGCCCATTTACATTTAACATTAATATTGTTATGTGTGAATCTGATCCTGTCATTATGATGTTAGTTGGTTATTTTGCTCGTTAGTTGCTATAGTTTCTTCCTAGTCTCGATGGTCTTTACAATTTGGCATGTTTTTGCAGTGGCTGGTACCGGTTGTTCCTTTCCATGTTTAGTGCTTCCTTCAGGAGCTCTTTTAGGGCAGGCCTGGTGGTGACAAAATCACTCAGCGTTTGCTTGTCTGTAAAGTGTTTTATTTCTCCTTCACTTATGAAGCTTAGTTTGGCGGGATAGGAGATTCTGGGTTGAAAATTCTTTTCTTTAAGAATGTTGAATATCGGCCCCCACTCTCTTCTGGCTTGTAGAGTTTCTGCTGAGAGATCAGCTGTTAGTCTGATGGGCTTCCCTTTGTGGGTAACCCGACCTTTCTCTCTGGCTGCCCTTAACATTTTTTCTTTCATTTCAACTTTGGTGAATCTGACAATAATGTGTCTTGGAGTTGCCCTTCTCGAGGAGTATCTTTGTGGCGTTCTCTGTATTTCCTGAATCTGAATGCTGGCCTGCCTTGCTAGATTGGGGAAGTTCTCCTGGATAATATCTTGCAGAGTGTTTTCCAACTTGGTTCCATTCTCCCCATCATTTTCAGGTACACCAATCAGACGTAGGTTTGGTCTTTTCACATAGTCCCAAATTTCTTGGAGGCTTTGTTCATTTCTTTTTATCCTTTTTTCTCTAAACTTCCCTTCTCTTTCATTTCATTCATTTCATCTTCCATCAGCGATACCCTTTCTTCCAGTTGATCGCATCTGCTACTGAGGCTTCTGCAATCTTCGCGTAGTTCTCGAAACTTGGCTTTCAGCTCCATCGGCTCCTTGAAGCCCTTCTCTCCATTGGTTATTCTAGTTATCCATTCTTCTAATTTTTTTTCAAAGTTTTTAACTTCTTTCCTGTTGTTTTGAATTTCCTCTCGTAGCTCAGAGTAGTTTGATCGTCTGAAGCCTTCTTCTCTCAACTCATCAAAGTCATCCTCCATCCAGCTTTGTTCCGTTGCTGGTGAGGAACTGCGTTCCTTTGGAGGAGGAGAGGTGCTCTGTTTTTTAGAGTTTCCAGTTTTTTTGGTCTGTTTTTTCCCCATCTTTGTTTTTTATCTACTTTTTGTCTTTGATGATGGTGATGTACAGATGGGTTTTTGGTGTGGATGTCCTTTCTGTTTGTTAGTTTTCCTTCTACCAGACAGGACCCTCAGCTGCAGGTCTGTTGGAGTTTACTAGAGGTGCACTCCAGACCCTGTTTGGCTGGGTGTCAGCAGCGGTGGCTGCAGAACAGCGGATTTTCGTGAGACCACAAATTCAGCTGTCTGATAGTTCCTCTGAAAGTTTTGTCTCAGAGAAGTACCGGGTTGAATGAGGTGTCAGTCTGTCCCTACTGGGGGGGTGCCTCCCAGTTAGGCTGCTCAGGGGTGAGGGACCCACTTTAGGAGGCAGTCTGACCGTTCTCAGATCTCCAGCTGCGTGCTGGGAGAACCACTACCTCTTCAAAGCTGTCAGTCAGACAGGGACATTTAAGTCTGTGGAAGTTCTTGCAGAGTTTTTGTTTGTCTGTGCCCTGCCCCAGAGGTGGAGCCTACAGAGGCAGGCAGGCCTCCTTGAGCTGTGGTGGGCTCCACCCAGTTCGAGCTTCCTGGCTGCTTTGTTTACCTAAGCAAGCCTGGGCAATGGCGGGCACCCCTCCCCCACCTCGCTGCCGCCTCGCAGCTTGATCTCAGACTGCTGTGCTAGCAATTAGCGAGACTCCGTGGGCATAGGACCCTCCAAGCCAGGTGCGGGACACAATCTCCTAGTGTGCCGTTTTCCAGGCCCGTTGGAAAAGCGCAGTTAGGGTGGGACTGACCCGATATTCCAGGTGCCGTCTGCTTCCCTTTCTTTGACTAGGAAAGGGAACTCCCTGACCCCTTGCGCTTCCCGAGTGAGTCAATGCCTCGCCCTGCTTCGGCTCGCGCACAGTGCGCTTCACCGACTGTCCTGCACCCACTGTTAGGCACTCCCTAGTGAGATGAAACCAGTACCTCAAGCAGAAATGCAGAAATCACCCGTCTTCTGTGTCACTGGGGCTGGGAGCTGGAAACCGGAGCTGTTCCTATTCGGCCATCTTGGCTCCACCCCTCCACTTGTATTTTCTACAGAAAGAGTGTTTCAGAACTGCTCAATCAAAACTAAGGTTCAACCCTGTTATTTGAATGCACAGAACAGAAAGAAGTTTCACAGATTTCTTCTTTGTAGTTTTTGTTTGAAGATATTCCATTTTCCACTATAGGACTCTTAGCGCCATGAATGTCCACTTGCATTTTCTACAGAAAGAGTGTTTCAGAACTGTTCAATCAAAAGTAAGGTTCAACTGTGTTAGTTTAAAGAACAGAACCGTAAGAAGTTTCACAGATTGCTTCTGTGTAGTTTTTATTTGAAGGTATTCCTTTTTCCAACATAGGCCTCTTAGCGCCCTGAATGTCCACTTGCATTTTCTGCAGAAAGAGTGTTTCATAACTGCTCAATATAAACTAAGGTTCAACTCTGTTAGTTGAATGCACAGAACAGTAAGAAGTTTCGCAGATTGCTTCAGGGTAGTTTTTATTTGAACATATTCATTTTTCCGCTATAGGCCTCTTAGCGCCCTGAATGTTCACTTGCATTTTCTACAGAAAGAGTGTTTCAGAACTGCTCAATAATAACTAAGGTTCAACTCTGTTAGTTGAATGCACAGAACAGTAAGAAGTTTAACAGATTGCTTCTGTGTGGTTTTTATTTGAAGATATTCCTTTTCCCACTATAGGCCTCTCAGCGCCCTGAATGTCCACTTGCATTTCCTACAGAAAGAGTGTTTCAGAACTGCTCAATAAAAACCACCTTTCAACTATGTTAGTTGAATGCACAGAATAGAGAGTAGTTTCGCAGATTGCTTCTGTGCAGTTTTTATTTGAAAATATTCCTTTTTCCACTTTAGGCCTCTTAGCTCCCTGAATGTCCAATTGCATTTTCTATAGAAAGGGTGTTTCAGGAGTGCTCAATCAAAAGCAAGGTTCAACTCTGTTAGATGAATGCAAAGAACAGAAAGAAGTCTCACAGATTTCTTCTGTGCAGTTTTTATTTGAAAATATTCCTTTTCCACTATAGGCCTCTTAGCGCCCTGAATGTCCAATTGCATTTTCTACAGAAAGAGTGTTCAGAACTGCTCAATCAAAAGTAAGGTTAAACTCTGTTAGTTGAATGCACAGAACAGAAAGAAGTTTCACAGAATGCTTCTGTGTAGTTTTTATTTGAAGATATTACTTTTTCCGCTATACGCCTCTTAGCGCTCCGAATGTCCACTTGATTTTCTACAGAAAGAGTGTTTCAGAACTGCTCAATCAAAAGTAAGGTTCAATCTGTTACTTGAATGCACAGAACAGAAAGAAGTTTCACAGAATGCTTCTTGTAGTTTTTTTTAAGTATTCTTTTACTATAGGCTCTTAGCCTGATGTCACTTCATTTTCTACAGAAAGAGTGTTTCAGATGTTCATCAAATTAAGGTTCAACTGTGTTAGTTTAAAGAACAGAAAGAAGTTTCACAGATTGCTTCTGTGTAGTTTTTATTTGAAGGTGTTCCTTTTTCCACCATAGGCCTCTTAGCGCCCTGACTGTCCACTTGCATTTTCTACAGAAAGGGTTTTTCAGAACTGCTCAATCAAATGTAAGGTTGAACTCTGTCTGTTGAATGCACAGAACTGTAAGAAGTTTCACAGATAGCTTCTTTGTAGTTTTTATTTAAACATATAACTTTTTCAACTACAGGCCTCTTAGCGCCCTGAATGTTCACTTGCATTTTCTACAGAAAGAGTGTTTCAGAACTGCTCAATAAAAACTAAGGTTCAACTCTGTTAGTTGAATGCACAGAACAGTAAGAAGTTTCACAGATTGCTTCTGTGGGGTTTTTATTTGAAGATATTCCTTTTCCCACTATAGGCCTCTCAGCACCCTGAATGTCCACTTGCATTTTCTACAGACAGAGTGTTTCAGAACTGCTCAATAAAAACTACCGTTCAACTCTGTTAGTTGAATGCACAGAACAGTAAGAAGTTTCAGAGATTTCTTCTGTGCAGTTTTTATTTGTAAATATTAATTTTCCACTATAGGCCTCTTAGCGCCCTGAATGTCCAATTGCATTTTCTACAGAAAGAGAGTTTCAGAACTGCTCAATCAAAAGTAAGGTTAAAATCTGTTAGTTGAATGCACAGAACAGAAAGAAGTTTCACAGATAGATTCTGTGTAGTTTTTATGTGAACTTTCTCCTTTTTCCACTATAGTCCTCTTAGCGCTCTGAAAGTCCACTTGTATTTTCTACAGAAAGAGTGTTTCAGAACTGCTCAATCAAAACTTAGGTTCAAATCTGTTAGTTGTATGCACAGAACAGTAAAAAGTTTCACAGATTTCTACTGTGCAGTTTTTATTTGAAAATATTCCTTTTTCCACTATAGGCCTCTTAGCTCCCTGAATGTCCAATTGCATTTTCTATAGAAAGGGTGTTTCAGAAGTGCTCAATCAAAAGTAAGGTTCAACTCTGTTAGATGGATGCAAAGAACAGAAAGAAGTTTCACAGAATGCTTCTGTGTTGTTTGTATTTGAAGGTATTACTTTTTCCGCTATAGGCCTCTTAGCGCTCCGAAGGTCCACTTGCATTATCTACAGAAAGAGTGTTTCAGAACTTCTCAATCAAAAGTAAGGTTCAACTCTGTAAGTTGAATGCACAGAACAGAGAGAAGTTTCACAGATAGCTTCTGTGTAGTTTTTATGTGAACTTTTTCCTTTTTCCTCTATAGTCCTCTTAGCGCCCTGAATGTCCACTTGTATTTTCTACAGAAAGAGTGTTTCAGAACTGCTCAATCAAAACTGAGGTTCAACACTGTTAGTTGAATGCACAGAACAGTAAGAAGTTTCACAGATTTCTTCTGTGCAGTTATTATTTGAAAATATTCCTTTTCCACTATAGGCCTCTTAGCGCCCTGAAGGTCCAATTGCATTTTCTACAGAAAGAGTGTTTCAGAACTTCTCAATCAAAAGTAAGGTTAAACTCTGTTAGTTGAATGAACAGAACAGAAAGAAGTTTCACAGAATGCTTCTGTGTAGTTTTTATTAGAAGATATTACTTTTTCCGCTATAGGCCTCTTAGCGCTCCGAATGTCCACTTGCATTTTCTACAGAAAGAGAGCTTCAGAACTGCTCAATCAAAAGTAAGGTTCAACTCTGTTAGTTGAATGCACAGAACAGAAAGAAGTTTCACAGATTGCTTCTGTGCAGTTTTTATTTGAAAATATTCCTTTTCCACATAGGCCTCTTAGCGCCCTGAATGTCCTATTGCATTTTCTACAGAAAGAGTGTTTCAGAACTGCTCAATCTAATGTAAGGTTAAACTCTGTTAGTTGAATGCACAGAACAGAGAGAAGTTTCACAGATTGCTTCTTTCTAGTTTTTGTTTGAAGATATTCCCTTTTCCACTATAGGCCTCTTAGCGACATGAATGTCCACTTGCATTTTCTACAGAAAGAGTGTTTCAGAAATGATCAATCAAAATTACGGTTCAACTGTGTTAGTTTAAAAAACAGAACCGTAAGAAGTTTCACAGATTGCTTCTGTGTAATTTTTATTTGAAGGTATTCCTTTTTCCACCATAGGCCTCTTAGCACCCTGAATGTCCACTTGCATTTTCTACAGAAAGGGTGTTTCAGAACTGCTCAATCAAAAGTAAGGTTGAACTCTGTTAGTTGAATGCACAGAACTGTAAGAATTTCACAGATAGCTTCTTTGTAGTTTTTATTTGAACATATACCTTTTTCAACTATAGGCCTCTTAGCGCCCTGAATGTTCACTTGCATTTTCTGCAGAAAGAGTGTTTCATAACTGCTCAATAAAAACTACCGTTCAACTATGTTAGTTGAATGAACAGAACAGTAAGAAGTTTCGCAGATTGCTTCTGTGCAGTTTTTATTTGAAAATATTCCTTTTTCCACTGTAGGCCTCTTAGCTCCCTGAATGTCCAATTGCATTTTCTATAGAATGGGTGTTTCAGAAGTGCTCAATCAAAAGTAAGGTTCAACTCTGTTAGATGAATACAAAGAACAGAAAGAAGTTTCACACAATGCTTCTGTGTAGTTTGTATTTGAAGGTATTACTTTTTCCGCTATAAGCCTCTTAGAGCCACGAAGGTCCATTTGCATTTTCTACAGAAAGACTGTTTCAGAACTGCTCAATCAAAAGTAAGGTTCAACTCTGTTAGTTGAATGCACAGAGCAGAAAGAAGTTTCACAGATTGCTTCAGTGTAGTTTTGTTTGAAGACATTACTTTTTCTACTATGGGCCTCTTAGCGCCATGAATGTCCACTTGCCTTTTCTACAGAAAGAGTGTTTCAGAACTGCTCAATCAAAACTAAGTTTCAACTCTGTTAGTTGAATGCACAGAACAGTAAGAAGTTTCGCAGATTGCTTCTGTGCAGTTTTTATTTGAAAATATTCCTTTTTCCACTATAGGCCTCTTCGCTCCCTGAATGTCCAATTGCATTTTCTACAGAAAGAGTGTTTCAGATATGCTCAATCAAAACTAAGGTTCAACTCTGTTAGTTGAATACACAGAACAGAAAGAAGTTTCACAGATTGCTTCTTTGTAGTTTTTGTTTTAAGATATTCCCTATTCCACTATAGGCCTCTTAGCGCCATGAATGTCCACTTGCATTTTCTACAGAAAGAGTGTTTCAGAACTGTTCAATCAAAATTAAGGTTCAACTGTGTTAGTTTAAAGAACAGAACCGTAAGAAGTTTCACAGATTGCTTCTGTGTATTTTTATTTGAAGGTATTCCTTTTTCCACCATAGGCCTCTTAGCGCCCTGAATGTCCACTTGCATTTTCTACAGAAAGGGTGTTTCAGAACTGCTCAATCAAAAGTAAGGTTGAACTCTGTTAGTTGAATGCACAGAACTTTAAGAAGCTTCACAGATAGCTTCTTTGTAGTTTTTATTTGAAACTATACCTTTTCCAACTATAGGCCTCTTAGCGCCCTGAATGTTCACTTGCATTTTATGCAGAAAGAGTGTTTCATATCTACTCAATATAAACTAAAGTTCAACTCTGTTAGTTGAATGCACAGAACAGTAAGAAGTTTCACAGATTGCTTCTGTGTGGTTTTTATTTGAAGATATTCCTTTTCCCACTATAGGCCTCTCAGCGCCCTTAATCTCCACTTGCATTTTCTACAGAAAGAGTGTTTCAGAAGTGCTCAATAAAAACTACCGTTCAACTATGTTAGTTGAATGCACAGAAGAGTAAGAAGTTTCGCAGATTGCTTCTGTGCAGTTTTTATTTGAAAATATTCCTTTTTCCACTATAGGCCTCTTAGCTCCCTGAATGTCCAATTGCATTTACTATAGAAAGGGTGTTTCAGAAGTGCTCAATCAAAAGTAAGGTTCAACTCTGTTAGATGAATGCAAAGAACAGAAAGAAATTTCACAGAATGCTTCTGTGTAGTTTGTATTTGAAGGTATTACTTTTTCAGCTATAGGCCTCTTAGCGCTCCGAATTCCACTTGCATTTTCTACAGAAAGAGTGTTTCAGAACTTCTCAATCAAATGTAAGGTTCAACTCCGTTAGTTGAATTCACAGAAC